>NC_073635.1:53127500-53427500 GCF_029407905.1 Bubalus kerabau
CAGCAACTGCAAAATCCCTTTACTGACACTGATACATGAAACAAAGGTTATTGTGATAAGAAGAGCCCAGTGGAAGCCCCTGGAATTCTTCCTAATGGTTTTCAAAAAATACTTAACCCACTCATTAAACAATTTTTATTGAATGTCTGCTTTATGTTGGACACTATGGCAGTGGTCGTTTATGAGGGAACAAAACAAACAAAAAAATCTGCCTTGATGGAGCTTAAGTCCTGGAGGAATAAGACAAATTAATAAGTCAAATATATGGTATGGCAGGTTCAGTTCAGTTTAGTCACTCAGTTGTGCCTGACTCTTTGCAACCACGTGGACTACAGCAGGCCAGGCCTCCCTGTCCATCACCAACTCCCAGAGCCTACCCAAACTCATGTCCACCGCATCAGTGATGCTATCCAACCATCTCATCCTCAGTCATCCCCTTCTCCTCCTGCATTCAATCTTTCCCAGTATCAGGGTCTTTTCCAGTGAGTCAGTTCTTCACATCAGGTGGCCAAAGTATTGGAGTTTCAGCTTCAGCATCAGTCCTTCCAATAAACACCCAGGACTGATCGCCTTTAGGATGGACTGGTTGGATCTCCTTGCAGTCCAAGGGACTCTCAAGAGTCTTCTCCAACACCACAGTTCAAAAGCATCAATTCTTCGGTGCTCAGCTTTCTTTATAGTCCAACTCTCACATCCATACACGACTACTGGAAAAATCATAGCTTTGACTAGATGGACCTTTGTTGGTAAAGTAATGTCTCTGCTTTTTAATATGCTGTCTAGGTTGGTCATAGCTTTTCCTTCAAGGAGCAACCATCTTTTAATTTCATGGCTGCAGTTACCATCTGCAGTGATTTTGGAGCCCCAGAAAATAAAGTCTTTCACTGTTTCCATTGTTTCCCCATCTGTTTGCCATGAAGTGATGGAACCAGATGCCATGATCTTAGTTTTTTGAATGTTGAGTTTTAAGGCAACTTTTTCACTCTCCTCTTTCACTTTCATCAAGAGGCTCTTTAGTTCTTCACTTTCTGCCATAAGGGTGGTGTCATCTGCATATCTGAGGTTATTGATATTTCTCCTGGCAATCTTGATTCCAGCTTGTGCTTCATCCAGCCCAGCATTTCTCATGATGTACTCTGCATATAAGTTAAATAAGCAGGGTGATAATATACAGCCTTGACGTCCTCCTTTCCTGATTTGGAACCATTCTGTTGTTCCATGTCCAGTTCTAATTGTTGCTTCTTGACTTGCCATGGAAAAAAAAAGTCAGGTTTGGCGTGGCAGTGAAGGGATTGCTTCATTTCTCATAGAGCCAACTGGGATTAGAATTGAGGAATTAGGGGCTGCTATAGGGGTCCTAGATCTCTTGAGGTGACCAATGTAAAGACAGATTGAGGGAATAATGAAATAATAGATAATATCAAATGCAAAACAAGCAAATCAATAACCATTTTTACACAGTAGAAGGAATCAGAAAGTCACCAGCAGGGGCTTGAAAGATGCAAGGATGATAATTGTCTATCCCATCTCCATGTCAAATGTGTCTGTCTGGCAGATGCAGGTGGCAAATTGGTGTTAGAGAGAAAGTTTTTGTGTTTCTCTATCAGGATTTAAGCTAAGCATGCTGCATAGTGAATCCATCTCATTGTGGGTGATCAGTCAATACCACGTTATATATTTGAGTTCTCATCCTACTTGATACATCTTTCCTCATAGTTGAGTCGGTAAGGAATCTGCCTGCAATGCAGGAGACCTGGGTTTGATTCCTGGGTCAGGAAGATCCCCTGGAGAAGGAAATGGCAACCCACTCCAGTATTCCTGCCTGGAGAATGCCATGGACAGAGGAGCCTGGCAGGCTTCAGCTCATGGGGTTGCAAGAGTCGAACAGGACTTAGGGACTAAAGCACCACCACCTACTTAAAACTGTGATCTTTTGCACTGATACATTTGATATTAAAGTATTTAACAGTTCAGCTGGTCTCCATGGAATGATGCTAGAGAGTCAAGTACTTGGTGGTGTTTGAATACTATTCTCCATAGCTTGACTGATTGTTACATTATTTGTTTCATGAATGGCCTCCTTTTCCACTGTTTTGTTGTCATTAATCAGTGGGGTAGTCTGCTTGGTGTTGCTGTTAAACTGAGATTAAAATCTGTTCATTAGGGTTGTTTCAAGCAAGTTTAGTACAGTAAGAGAGGAATGATTTGTGCAAAGTTTATCTTTCAGCACTTTTATTTTCAGAGCCCACTCAGTTTGATACATAGAGTGAAGCTTTTGACCTTGATCTAGCAAACTTTGGATTTAATCCCAAACATTAAAGTACAAAGAGAAGATTTCCTCCTGTTTAATGTAGTTCTTTGCTAACAACATTAAGAAAAATAATGTCATTTCACTTTTCTGATACTAGTTTTACTTTTGTAAAAAGTTTTTTATTCTGTTATAAAGTAAGCATATTTACTAAAGAAAATCTGGAAAACTTAGAAAAGGGGGAAGGAAATGATTCACTTTCTATCAACACATGATTAATTACCACAAGCTTAGTAGCTTGAAGGGGCTACCCATGCCAGTATTCTTGCCTAGAGAATCCCATGGACAGAGGAGTCTAGTGGGCTACATACAGTTCATAGGGTAGCAAAGAATTGGACATGATCAAAGCGACTTAGCATATACACAGTAGCTTGAAACAACATACATTTAATATCTCACAGTTTCTGTAGGTCAGGAGTCTGGGCACAGCTCAGCTGGATCCTCTGCCCAGTGGCTGCCTTCATGGTGTCACTAGGGACTATGGTCTCATCTGAGGTTTATGGTATGACTCCAAGTCTAAGTTGTTGTTAGCAAAACTCATTTCCTGCAGCTGTAGAACTCATGCTGCCTAACTTCTTCAAGCCACAGGCATTTCACCTTTCAAGGAAGATCTGGGCCAGCTTTCAAAGGACTCACCTGATTAGACCAGGCCCACCCAGGATCATCCCCCTTTTGGTGAACTCAGCTGATGAAGGGCTTTGGTTATCACTGAAAAATCTTTTTGCCTTTGCCATATAATGTAACTAAATCAGAGAAGGCAATGGCACCCCACTCCAGTACTCTTGCCTGGAAAATTCCATGGATGGAGGAGCCTGGAAGGCTGCAGTCCATGGGGTTGCTGAGGGTCAGACACGACTGAACGACTTCACTTTCACATTTCACTTTCATGCATTGGAGAAGGAAATGCCAACCCACTCCAGTGTTCTTGCCTGGAGAATCCCAGGGATGGGGAAGCCTGGTAGGCTGCCGTCTATGGGGTCACACAGAGTTGGACACGACTGAAGCGACTTAGCAGCGGCAGCAGCAGTAACTAAATCATAGATAAGGTATCTCATCATATTCACAGGTTCAGCTAACACTCAAGGGGAGAGGACTATACACAAACATGGGTCAACTTCGAATTCTGCTAACCACAGCAAAAATACTCAAACGGTCTGTAATAACAGCCTCGATATTTTAAGGTACTTCTTTCAATTTTTTTCCTGTGTAGTGTGTTCTTGACATAAGAGGTATTAAATTTGGGGTAACATTTTCCTAAACTTTTATGCAAAAGTAAAAAGACAACTAAACTCCCATGAACCTTTCACCCAGCTTCAACAATTATCATCATTTTGCAGTGCATAACATTTTGAAGTTTAATTATTTTTTATTATTCTAATTACAGCAATTTTCTCAATTCATTAAAAAATATTTAAAACGTCATTCATCTCTTTATGGAATTAGTGCATTTACTGAATGTTGACTATATACGAGGATAGACTAAGCAAAAAAGATAAGGCCCTGCCTTCAAACAGCTTATTGTCAAAAAGTATCTTGCCAGTAAAAATGCAATTTCATGAATTTGAGCAAACTCCAGGAAGTAGTAAAGGATAGGGGAGTCTGACATGCTGCAGTCCATGGGGGTCGCAAAGAGTCAAACATGACTTATTGACTGAACAACAACAACAATGATATATACAACTTGAAATATGAACTGAGACTGCTAAGGTAGGAAGAGATACCAAACCCAGTTTTGAGGACTCCTAGGAGTTTCCCTAAAGGAGAAATGTATGGCATATGATATGCCATATATATTACCTAAAATGTTTTTGTCAGCTATTTCCTTATCTAGAGTCTGAGTTTCATGGTTCATGAATTTTTGTTTTTATTTTTTTGCTGCTGTTAATACAGTGTCCAGATGGTCATTTGGCATATAGTATATAATCAATAAATATTTGAAGGACAAGTAAGAACCATAGTAATTAGACAAAAAGAAGAGGAAACCATAGGGGTAGGGATCCATTGTTTTCTGAAAAGTACAGCATGTGAGCAAAGTTCTAGAGACAGGAGAGCAGGGCTCATACTATTATTATTAGCAGCAGTGTCCACCATACAGGATGAATGTCCCACAATTTACTTAAATAGTCCCCATTCTTGATTAGTTTCAAATTTTTATTGTACAATTATGCATATTTTTGCTAATAAACCTTGCACTTCTTAGATATTATTTAAATAGACTGAAGTCCAGACGTGGAATGACTGAGACAACCATATGACACTTCTGATGCATGTGGCAACGAGGGTTTAGTCAGAGAACAGAACCATAGAGATAGTAGAAAAGATTTATAGTAAGGCATTAAAGGGCTTACAGAATTTGGAGAGAGAATCTAGGCTGAGCTTCCAGGAATAAGTCTCAATGTCATACTCAGAACTGGGCCAGCAGGGGGACTGCTGCCTCTACTAGGGATGGTCAGGAAGCCACCTGGTGAGTTGAAACGTGGCCACCACAGACCACAGTTGCCATGTGCAAACCCACACTGTGCCCGCTAAAACCCACGCTAGCAAATGAATGCCTCATATTTGAAACCCATAAAGCAGGTGGGGGAATACTGGCCGTACTTGTCACCCTGTCACTATAAGCCCAAATGTCTCCACACCTGTTCTTGCCAGAAGATATGCCACAGCAGACAAGAATGGCCACCGCTTCCCATCTGCTTTCCAAGTCCCACTAGGGGCGTGAAATTGACATCTCCTGCATTGACAAGCAGGTTCCTTAACACTAGCGCCACCTAGGAAGCCCATACCAACTCAAATCATATGAGAATCGGGGCTACCGGAAACTTTGGAATACGAATTTTCAGTTTTCTGGCTTTGGCAGTTTAGCAGGTTAGGAAAGTATTTTAGTGAAGAAGGAGATAGGAGTGGCTGTTGAGGGAGTACCAATCTAGCACATTCACTGAAGGGCATGCTGTCAAGTAGCTTCTAAAAAAATTAACAGGTGGCGGTCATCTCAGGAAGAGACTGATGTGGAAAAGTACTGGTTTCATAGCACTGAACCCCATTGTGGTATATAGTTTCCTAAACACCTTTATGCTGCTGCTGCTGCTAAGTCGCTTCAATCATGTCTGACTCTGTGTGACCCCATAGATGGCAGCCCACCAGGCTCCCCCATCCCTGGGATTCTCCAGGCAAGAGTACTGCAGTGGGGTGCTATTGCCTTCTCCGAAACACATTTATAGGAGGTAAATTTTTGGATGAACGGAGTGGTACCAAACCTTTGGCATTGTTTGATGACTTATGAGGTTGATCACTTTCCCAAACAGTTGATAACAAGTGTTAAGTTTTTTGAAGTGACAGACATCTCTTTGCCATGTAACTATTACATTCTTAAAAGATTTTTCCTGGTGAATTTAAATGTGTATAAGCATACTGTGGGCAGGAATCCCTTAGAAGAAATGGAGTAGCCATCATAGTCAACAAAAGAGTCCAAAATGCAGTACTTGGATGCAATCTCAAAAATGACAGAATGATCCCTGTTCATTTCCAAGACAAACCAGTCAATATCACGGTAGTCCAAGTCTATGACCTGACCAGTAATGTTTAAGAAACTGAAGTTGAATGGTTCTATGAAGACCTACAAGACCTTCTACAACTAACACCCAAAAAAGATGTCCTTTTCATTATAGGGGACTGGAATGCAAAAGTAGGAAGTCAAGAAACACCTGGAGTAACAGGTGTTTGGCCTTGGAGTACAGAATGAAGCAGGGCAAAGGTGAATAGTTTTGCCAAGAGAATGAACTGGTCATAGCAAACACCCTCTTCCAATAACACAAGAGAAGACTCTACACATGGACATCACCAGATGGCCAACACTGAAATCAGATTGATTATATTCTTTGCAGCCAAAGATGGAAAAGCTCTATACAGTCACCAAAAACAAGACCGGGAGCTGACTGTGGCTCAGATCATAAACTCCTTATTGCCAAATTCAGACTTAAATGGAAGAAAGTGGGGAAAAGCATGAAACCATTCAGGTATGACCTAAATCAAATCCCTTATGATTATACAGTGGAAGTGAGAAATAGATTTAAGGGACTAGATCTGATAGACAGAGTGCCTCATGAACTATGGACAGAGGTTCATGATTTACAGGAGACAGGGAGCAAGGCCATCCCCAAGAAAAAGAAATGCAAAAAAAGCAAAATGGCTGTCTGGGGAGGCCTTACAAATAGCTGTGAAAAGAAGAGAAGCAAAAAGCAAAGGAGAAAAGGAAAGATATACCCATTTGAATGCAGAGTTCCAAAGAATACGAAGGAGAGATAAGAAAGCCTTCCTCAGCAATCAATGCAAAGAAATAGAGGAAAACAATAGAATGGGAAAGACTAGAGATCTCTTCAAGAAAACAAGAGATACCAAGGGAACATTTCATGCAAAGATGGGCTCGATAAAGGACAGAAATAGTATGGACCTGACAGAAGCAGAAGATATTAAGAAGAGGTGGCAAGAATACACAGAAGAATTGTACAAAAAAGATTTTCACCATCCAGATAATCACAATGACGTGATCATTCACCTAGAGCCAGACATCCTGGAATGTGAAGTCAAGTGGGCCTTAGAAAGCATCACTATGAACAAAGCTAGTGGAGGTGATGGAATTGCAGTTGAGCTATTTCAAATCCTGAAAGATGATGCTGTGAAAGTGCTGCACTCAACATGCCGGCAAATTTGGAAAATTCATCAGTGGCCACAGGACTGGAAAAGGTCAGTTTTCATTCCATCCCAAAGAAAGGCAATGTCAAAGAATGTTCAAACTACTACACAATTGCACTCATTTCACATGCTAGTAAAGTAATGCTCAAAATTCTCCAAGCCAGGCTTCAGCAATATGTGAACTTCCAGATGTTCAAGCTAGATTGGTAAAAGGCAGAGGAACCAGAGATCAAATTGCCATCATCCACTGGATCATCGAAAAAGCAAGAGAGTTCCAGAAAAACATCTATTTCTGCTTTATTGACTATGCCAAAGCTTTTGACTGTGTGGATCACAACAAACTGTGGAAAATTCTGAGAGATGGGAATACCAGACCACCTGACTTGCCTCTTGAGAAACCTGTATGCAGGTCAGGAAGCAACAGTTAGAACTGGACATGGAACAACAGACTAGTTCCAAATAGGAAAAGGAGTACGTCAAGGCTGTATATTGTCACCCTGCTTATTTAACTTATATGCAGAGTACATCATGAGAAACGCTGGACTGGAAGAAACACAAGCTGGAATCAAGATTGCTGGGAGAAATATCAATCACCTCAGATATGCAAATGACACCACCCTTATGGCAGAAGGTGAAGAAGAACTAAAAAGCCTCTTGATGAAAGTGAAAGAGGAGAGTGAAAAAGTTGGCTTAAAGCTCAACATTCAAAAAACTAAGATCATGGCATCTGGTCCCATCACTTCATGGCAAATAGATGGGGAAACAATGGAAACAGTGTCTGACTTTATTTTCTGCGGCTCCAAAATCACTGCAGATGGTGACTGCAGCCATGAAATTAAAAGACGCTTACTCCTTGGAAGGAAACTTATGACCAACCTAGACAGCGTATTAAAAAGCAGAGACATACTTTGTCAACAAAGGTCCATCTAGTCAAGGCTGTGTTTTTTCCAGTGGTCATGTATGGATGTGAGAGTTGGACTATAAAGAAATCTGAGCACCGAAGAATTGATGCTTTTGAACTATGGTGTTGGAGAAGACTCTTGAGAGTCCCTTGGACTGCAAGGAGATCCAACCAGTCCATCCTAAAGGAGATCAGTCCTGGGTGTTCATTGGAAGGAATGATGCTAAAGCTGATACTCCAACACTTTGGCCACCTGATGCGAAGGGCTGACACATTTGAAAAGACCCTGATGCTGGGAAAGATTGAGGGCAGAGGAGAAGGGGACGACAGAGGATGAGATGGTTGGATGGCATTGCCGACTCAATGGACATGAGTTTGGGTACACTCCGGAAGTTGGTAATGGACCAGGAAGCCTGGAGTGCTGCAGTTCATGGGCTCACAAAGAGTTGGACACAACTGAGCAACTGAACTGAACTGAACTGACACATACCTCAGAAGTATTGTGGATTTGTTTCCAGACCATCATTGCTTTATTTATTCACAACAAAGCAAGTATCACAATAAACCAAATCACATACATTTTGGGGCTTCTCAGAACATATAAAAGTTAGGTTTATACTATACTGAAGTATTTTAAGTGTATAATAGCATTATGTTGAAAAAAATCCATATACATACCTTAATTTAAAAATATTTTGTTGCTAAAAATGCTAACAATCAAGGATCTTGACTCCATATTAATGGATCTTGACTGATCAAGGCTGGGGTGGCTATAGCAATTTATAAAAATAAGGCTAAAATGAAGTATGCCACATGAATGGACTCTCATGAGCAATTTCTCTGTCACACACAATTCTGTTTGATAGTATTCTACCCACAGAACTTCTTTCCAAGTTGGAACCAGTCCTCTCAAACCCTGCCACTGATTTATCAATTAAGTTTATGTAATATTCTAAATCATTTGTTGTCATTTCAACCATCTACATGGCATCTTCATCAAGAGTAGTTTCCATTTCAAGAAACCACTTACTTTGCTCACTCATAAGAAGCATTTCTCATCTGTTAAGGTTTCATCAGTGATGGCAGAAGTTCAGTCACGTCTTCCGTCTCTACCTCTCGTACTCTTGTTATTTCCACCACATCTGCAGTTACTTCCTCCACTGAAGTCTTGAACCCCTCAAAGTCATCCATGAGGGCTGGATTAACTTCTTCCGAACTCCTGTTAATGTTGGCATTTTGACCTCTTTGCATGAGTCATGAATGTTCTTAATGGCATCTAGCATGGTGAATCCTTTCCAGGAGGCTTTCCATTTATTTTGTCATTATATGGCAGCTATAACCTTATAAAATGTACATCTTAAATAATAAGACTCAAAAATCAAAATTACTTTTTGATCCATGGACTGCAGAATGGATGTTGTATTAGCAGATGTGAAAACGACATTAATCTCATCGTACATCTCCATCAGAGCTCTTGGGTGACCATGTGCCTTTTCAATGAACAGTTATGTTTTGAATGAATCTTTTTTTTTTAATTTTTATGAGCAATCGGTCTCAACAATGGACTTAAAATATTCAATAGATCATGTTGCAAACAGATGTGCTATCATCCAGGCTTTATTGCTCCATTTATAGAGCACAAACAGAGGAGATTTAGCATAAATCCAAAGGACCTAGGATTTTTGGAATGGGAAATGAGAATTGGCTTCAACTTCAACCATCAGCTGCTTCAGCCTCTAAACAGGAGAGTCAGCCTGTCCTTTGAAGTTTTGAAGCCAGGCATTGACTTCTCCCCTCTAGCTATGAAAGTCCTAGATGGCATCTTCATCTTCTGATAGAAGGCTATTTCATCTATATTGAAAATCTGTCTTTAATTATCTTTTTTTTTTCCACAATATTTTTAACTTTATTAGCAGCTACTGAGCCATGAGATACAAATCAACCAAAAACATTAAAGTTGCTTGAATGGAGGATGTACAGATTTAGTTACATTAGCCAGCTCTTCTGAATAACTTGCTATAGCTTCTATTCCAGTCCTTGCTACTTCATCTTGCAATTTGATGTTATCGAGATGGCATCTTTCCTTAAACTTCATGAACCTATCTCTTCTAACTTCAAACTCTTCTCCTACAGCTTCCTCACCTCTCTGTCTTCACAGATCAGAGCCTTGCCCTGGATTAGGCTTTGGCTTAAGGGAATGTTGTGGCTGGTTTGATATTCTATCCAGGCCACTGAAAGTCTGTGTATCAGCAATAAGACTGTCTCTTATCATTTGTGTGTTCTTTGGAGCATCACTTTTAACTTCCTCCAAGAACTTTTCCTTTGCATTCACGATTTGGATAAGTGGCACAAGAGGAAGTAGCTTTTAACATATGTTTTGGATTCTGACATGCTTTCCTCACTAAGCTTAATCCTTTCTACTTTTTTATTTAAAGTGAGAGACATGCAACTCTTCTTTCCACTTGAACACTTAGAGGCCACGGTGTGTGTATGTGCATGTGTGTTAGTTGCTCAGTCGTGTCCGACTCTTTGCGACCCCATAGACTATATCCTGCCAGGCTCCTCTGTCCATGGGGTTTCTCCAGGGCAGAATACTGAAGTGGGTTGCCATGCCCTCCTCTCCAGGAGGCCACTGTAGGGTTGTCAATTGGCCTCATTTCAATATTGGTTTGTCTTGGGGAAGAGGGAGGCCTGAGGAGAGGGAGAGATGGGGAATGGCTGGTCAATGGAGCAGTGAGGACACAGATATTTATTAACTACACCATCTTATATGGGTGCAGTTCACAATGCCCCCCCAGATAATTAGAATAGTAACATCACTGATCACTGATCACTATACAAATATAATAATAATGAAAAAGCTTGAAATAGTGCAAGAATTTTTATATTTAAATTTTATAAACTGTTTTAAATAAACCAAGATTCTATTTATTTGTATGTAAATATAAAAACATATAATTATATTTTAAGCCAAGGTAACTGTTTTTAATATTACAGTTTTATAATATATTGAAACATCTTATAGTATAAATCTTTGTTCTTAAAATTTTCTTTGACCTGCTTCCTCATTTTGAGATAATATCAAAGCTTGTCAGAGTTACTTGCCATTTCACTTATGCTATAAGAATGTTGCAAATACTGATGTTAATCCGTAATTTTACAAATCTCCATTTGTCCATACAACTGTTCAAACTGAATGTTTTCTTTTGCATTTGGAGTAGATTAGCAAACATTATACATTCTAACAAAGGATAAAAGAGCTTTATTCTGCAGCTTTTTAGTACAGTTCTCTGAGAAGCTCAAAGAATATTCTCAATTGTATTTTATATGGCAATTTCTTACAGGGTAGGTTGTTATGAATTATTATTCTTTCCTTTTCTCTTTATATTGGTAGTGTCTTTAGTTTGTATTTTTACCACCATGGTTCCTTGAATCCAGTCCCTTTGGGTTTTCTAGGTTAGAGAGGACCAGGCTGCCATTTGGACTATGTTTGCAAACAAAGCATAGCCAACAGTTTATTTTAGGGCAAAATCTAATCTGCTTAAATAACTAAAAATTCATGTTTTAACTGATCTTTTTTGCAGTCACAGAAAACTTAATAGGGTGTGCAGAAAGCAGGGAATCATCAGCAAAGAACTTTTTGGTTTTCTAAGACATGAATGTAGGAAATTCATGTTAAAAAAACTTGGATGGGATTTGACATTTTATCGACATGATCTCATGTTTGAATGAGGATTAACACGATCATTTATTTACTCAGTCCACAAGTATTAATGGAGGGCCTAGTATGTGGCAATGTATAGGATAACAGCTGGAAGACAGTGAGCAAGGAGGCATGGATTTCAGCATGCTTGATTATTCAGTCAAATGTCATAAAATGAGAATTTAGTGATGGTTTTATGAAAATAAAAATTTATGTTTAAGTGCTTTAATGTAAGCATCAGCCAAAAATATGTAAAATTTTTATAAAACCAGAGAAATTTATTACCCTAGCCTAGGTTTTTGTGCAATCATACAACACCTAACTTCATTCTGATTTTTCTTTTTTATCTATTTTCTTTGATCTATTTATTTATCTATTTTCTTTTACTTATTTATCTTTTTCTTTTCTCTATTTTTCCAATAACACACATACTCATTTTATTATCCAACCTTCCTCATGCTATTTCCTCCTCTGTATTGAGGCAAAAGGTATTCCATTTACCCTGATTCAAGCTGTATATTAAACAAACATGAACCTATCTTTATGTCCCTGCTTATGCTTTATTTCTTCAGAAACTTTTCATGAGTTATTATCAGAAATTTTGAGTTTATTCAGTTTATCTTCATCTACATCATACTCTCATACTCTTGAACTTATAAGTATTTCTTTTGTGTGTGAATTTTTGTACCTTCTCTTTAGTATTGGGTTCATTAATCTTTAAGAGATCCACTCTTTACCTCAAACAAGAAATACATAGTAATATAACTTTTATACCTTTTGGTACTATATTTGCAAAGTACCAAAATGAGTCATATTATTTTATTTAGGGAATCTCTCATTTACAAGGGACAGATGCACTAAGCCGTGCTACATAAGGGTGTAATCAGGGATTTCATGGGACTCTCAGAAGAAGAGTATAGTTGGGAGCTGGGTGCCTCTTGTGTATCGTATGCTCTGTCTCCCTGCCTATGCCTTTCTTTTTTAATTTAATTAATTAATTTGCTTGTTTATTTGTTATTTTTGGCTGTGCTGGGTCTTCACTGCTCTCGGGTTTTCTCTAGTTGCGGTGAGCAGGGGCTACTCCTTAGTTCCAGTGTGTGGGCTTCTCGTTGCGGTGGCTTCTCTTGTTGCAGAACACGAGGCTCTAGAGTGCAAACTTAGTAGTTCTGTACACAGGATTAGTTGCCCTGTGGCATGTGGGATCTTCCCAGACTAGGGATCGAACCCATGTCCCCTGCACTGGCAGGTGGATTCTTAACCACTGGACCACAAGGGAAGTCCCTCCCTACTTGTTTCCAGGTCCTTCTCTCTTGTGACTTTCTGCTTCTCTTTGTGTGTGTGTTGCCTTTTATTACCTTCTCTGTGTCTGTACAATAAGCTGCGTTTCAGTTCAGTTCAGTTCAATCACTCAGTAGTCTCTGACTCTTTGTGACCCCATGGACTGCAGCATGCCAGGCCTCCCTGTCCATCACCAACTCCCAGAGTTTACTCAAATTCATGTCCATCGAGTTGGTGATGCCATCCAACCATCTCATCCTCTGTTGTCCCCTTCACCTCCCACCTTCAATCTTTCCCAGCATCCGGGTCTTTTCCAATGAGTCAGTTCTTTGCAGTAAGTGGCCAAAGTATTGGAGCTTCAGCTTCAGCATCAGTCCTTCCAATGAATATTCAGGACTGATTTCCTTTAGGATTGACTGGTTGGATCTCCTTGCAGTCCAAAGGACTGTCAAGAGTCTTCTCCAACACCAAAGTTCAAAAGCATCAATTCTTCAGCGCTCGGCCTTTTTTTACAGTCCAACCCTCTCATCCATACGTGACTACTGGAAAAACCATAACTTTGACTAGACAGACCTTTGTTGACAAAGTAATGTCTCTGCTTTTTAACATCCTGTCTAGGTTGATCATAACTTTTCTTCCAAGGGGCAAACATCTTTTAATTTCATGGCTGCAGTCACCATCTGCAGTGATTTTGGAGCCCCTCCAAAACAAAATCTGTCACTGTTCCCCCATCTATTTGCCATGAAGTGATGGGACCAGATGCCATGATCTTAGTTTTCTAAGTGTTGAGCTTTAAGCCCACTTTTTCACTCTCCTCTTTCACTTTCATCAAGAGGCTCTTTAGCTCCTCTTCCCTTTCTGCCATAAGAGGGTGTCATCTGCATATCTGAGGTCATCGATATTTCTCCTGGCACTCTTGATTCCAGCTTGTGCTTCATCCAGCCCAGAGTTTCTCACGATGTACTCTGCATATAAGTTAAATAAGCAGGGTGACAATATACAGCCTTGACGTACTCTTTTCCTAATTTTGAACTGGTCTGTTGTTCCATGTCCAGTTCTAACTGTTGCTTCCTGACCTGCATCAAGATTTCTCAAGAGGCAGGTCAGATCATCTTTAATTTTAAATTCTTAAAATCTCTTTAAGAACTTTCCACAGTTTGTTGTGATCCACACAGTCAAAGGCTTTTGCATAGTAAATAAAACAGAAATAAATGTTTTTCTGGAACTCTTTTGTTTTTTCGATGATCCAACGGATGTTGGTAATTTCATCTCTGGTTCCTCTGCCTTTTCTCAATCCAGTTTGAACATCTGGAAGTTCACTATTCACATACTGTTGAAGCCTGGCTTGGATAATTTGAGCATTACTTTGCTAGTGTGTGAGATGAATGCAATTGTGCGGTAGTTTGAACATTCTTTGGCATTGCTTTCTTTGGGATTGGAATGAAAACTGACCTTTTCCAGTCTTGTGGCCACTGCTGAGTTTTCCAAATTTGCTGGCATATTGAATGCAGCATTTTCACAGCATCATCTTTTAGGATTTGAAATAATTCAACTGGAATTCAAAAGCCTCTTGATGAAAGTGAAAGTGGAGAGTGAAAAAGTTGGCTTAAAGCTCAACATTCAGAAAACGAAGATCATGGCATCTGGTCCCACCACTTCATGGGAAATAGATGGGTAAACAGTGGAAACAGTGTCAGACTTTATTTTTCTGGGCTCCAAAATCACTGCAGATGGTGACTGCAGCCATGAAATTAAAAGATGCTTACTCCGTGGAAGGAAAGTTATGACCAACCTAGATAGCATATTCAAAAGCAGAGACATTACTTTGCCAACAAAGGTTCGTCTAGTCAAGGCTATGGTTTTTCCAGTGGTCATGTATGGATGTGAGAGTTGGACTGTGAAGAAGGCTGAGTGCCGAAGAATTGATGCTTTTGAACTGTGGTGTTGGAGAAGTCTCTTGAGAGTCCCTTGGACTGCAAGGAGATCCAACCAGTCCATTCTGAAGGAGATCAGCCCTGGGATTTCTTTGGAAGGAATGATGCTGAAGCTGAAACTCCAGTACTTTGGGCACCTCATGCGAAGAGTTGACTCATTGGAAAAGACTCTGATGCTGGGAGGGATTGTGGGCAGGAGGAGAAGGGGACGACAGAGGATGAGATGGCTGGATGGCATCACTGACTCGATGGATGTGAGTCTGAGTGAACTCCGGGAGTTGGTGATGGACAGAGAGGCCTGGCGTGCTGCGATTCATGGGGTCGCAAAGAGTCGGACACGACTGAGTGACTGATCTGATCTGATCTGAACTGGAATTCCATCACCTCCACTGGATTTGCTCCTAGTGATGCTTCCTAAGGTCCACTTGACTTCGTATTCCAGGATGTCTGGCTCTAGGTGAGTGATCACATCATCGTGATTATCTGGGTGGTGAAGATCTTTTTTGTACATTTCTTATGTGTTATTCTTGCCATCTCTTCTTGATATCTTCTGCTTCTGTTAGGTCCATAGCATTTCTGTCCTTTATTGAGCCCATCTTTGCATGAAATGTTCCCTTGGTATCTCTAATTTTCTTGAAGAGATCTCTAGTCTTTCCCATTCTATTGTTTTCCTCTGTTTCTTTGCATTGATCACCGAGGAAGGCTTTCTTATCTCTCCTTGCTATTCTTGTGAAATCAAATTTGGCAGCAAAGCCACATCTCCTGGGCTTCAGTCTTGCTGTCCCAGCTAGTGATCTCACTAGCTGTGTGACCTTGGATAAGTTTTTTAATGCCTGTGAGCCTTGGTATTCTCATCAGTAGAATGGTGGTGGTGGGGAGTTGTTTAATATAGTAAAAACTTCATGGGATAAATAAACTGAGAAACCCACCATGTGAAACACATTGTAAGTACCATATCAATGGTGATTCTTATGACTTATACACTTTCATTTCCTCATTGTTTCAGCTTGCTGGTGAACCCGCATGTGTGTCCTGATGCTTTCTACAAGATGACTCTGACCCTGTTGCTAACTCAGTCCCACATCCTCAACAAAGGAATCTCTTTGGCATAGCTCATCTTTTTAAGCTGGGCCACACTGACATTGGTTCCTAGCAGGCCAGTGAATTGACTGCCTTTTAGGCAAATGCCTTGCTGTGGTCCAATGCCATTTACAGTGTCAGGGGACGCTCAACTTTAAGGGATCCAATATGTTCTTCTTTTGTGTGCTGTTTCTCAAGGACTCTCTATTCCTTATCAGTTCCTGGGAAACAGGAACGAGCAGCGCCTCACACAGTTCTCACGACTGAGATCATGAGAGGGGGCACCTGCTTGGATTCCTTTCAGTGACTCCCTTCAATGACCTTTTCAGTTATGCCCCTCTTACTCAGGATATTGAATGGTTTCTGGCCCTTTGAAGATTGTTATTTGCTTGGCTTTGTGTTTGCTCAATTTTTTTACTGCCTAAAGCTGCCTTGTATGAAGATACATAAACATACATTTCTGCAAATAAAGCACCCTTGTTTCACTCGAGACTCGGGTCTCCTGCATCCCTCTTCTCGTTGACTCCAGTCCCCAGGTTCCGGTCTACAAAGACCATGACAGTACAGGAGGTGGGGTGGAATCCATGTACACAACACAGGTGCTCTCATCAAATGTTGTCAGTCAGTTTTCCAATTTCCGACAGAAGAGAGAATGGGAAGTGGACACCCTTAAACGAGCATTGGCTAAAGATGTAAGTAAATATGTTTATGGAAACATTGCTTGGCTTTTTAGTGAGTTTTGATAAATCGAATCATGATTTTCCTTGGCTTTATAATCTTAAAAATATAATTCATGGACTTTTTACCATTATAAACATGAACATTTTCTTGGGGGAGATTGGACACATGTATATGTATGGCTGAGTCCCTTCCCTGTTCACCTGAAGCTATCACAACATCATGAATAGGTTATGCCCCAATGCAAAATGTTTTGGGTGTTAAAAAAAAGAATTTAATTAAAAAACTGAAAAAAATAAATATGGATCCTTTCAGTCTGGTAAAGACATGACACTGCACAGTGTTGTGAAAGGAGCACAAAGCTGGGAGTCAGGAGATTTGGATGAATTCTGGCTCCTGCCTCTGCCACTGCTTAGTCCTGGGCAATGCATGATATCTCCCTGAGCATCACTTTCTTCTTCTGCTAATAGGGACCAAAAAATCCATCACACAGAGTGTACAATATCAATTATTGTTATAAATATACTGCTTTACAAGGGGTAGCTTCTGTGGGTAGTACCTTTACTTGAAAAACTCAGCATCAGACCTCAGAAATATAAAGTATGTCATGATCACAATGGATAAAAAGTCTTTTAATGTCTGTATTTTGCAGATTCAAAAGGCTAGCAGCACAGAAGAAAAAAAAATCAATGGTACAGTGAAGATAACAATGAACCATAAATGATATGGAAGAACAGCAGTCAATACTAAGCAGGAAATAATAAAATTCCAGCAGTTTCCCTAGATCAAAACCTTAGGCCTCATGAAAGAAAAAAGGGAAACAATTTTGAAAATTTTGAATATATTATTGGGCTCAGGTAGAGCAGCGCTCACTCTTACCAATCTCATTTTAAAAATTGCCAGATTAACTTACTTTCTCATGTTCACATTGTGTGTTAGTAGCTCAAGTATAGTCAAGCGTAGGATTCTGATGGAAGCCCAGCTTGTACTAACTGGCTGAGTGACCAAACCCTAACCCTAACCCTAACCCTAACCCTTTGGGTGATACAGATAGCTCCCTTCCTGAAATACTCTTCTAATAGACTGACCAGTTCTGTATCATTGATTTTCCTTGAGAAGACCCATACTAGCTAGACTTAGGAGTTGTGTTTTGTGGAAGACGCAACTGTCTGAGAAATGCCAACAATTTTCATTTCACAAATATTCCTGAGAGAATAGACTATATTTGTAGAACAAATTCACATTGAGCAACTCACACTTTCATCTTTAAAATGGGGATAATAGGATGCCTTGTAACCATGCTCTTCATAGGTTTGAGTGAGCATATATGTATGAAGACTGTATAAGTATTAACTCCTATTATGTTAATTAAATGAGAGAAAAGATCTGGAAATGGAATCATTTCTTAGTAAGGATGTGTATGTGTGTGTGTGTGTGTGTGTGTGTGGTGTGTAGGGGACAGCCAAAAGACATCGTGAGAACATTAGGGCTGAAAAGAGTGCCGGTGTTAGAAAATAATATGAAGAGAGCACCCAGAAGAATGATGGGTGTCAATTATTAATCTTCCTTCTCACAAATTTTCACAGAATCATCCAGCCACTGATTAAAGCACCTTTACCACTTTAGCTCCCAGGGAGGCGTTAGGGTAAACCTTCTCTCTCATCTTATGGCTCACTAATCCTTTTGTTTGTCAGTAGGGGAGTTTTCTATTTCCCTAGTTAGTTATTTTCTCTTCTTCTAATTCCATTAATTTAAGAAAACTTTTTGGATTAAGCTATAGGAGTATGCAGGCTGTTCAGCGTCTCTCTTATGTCCAAGTAGGAAAATCTCATACAAGTTTCTCAAAGAAACAGTGACAGAAGTAAACGCTTTATTCTGGGGATGTTAATTTCACTGCTCAGCTTGTACGTTGTATTAAACAGAAAACATAAATGGCTGAAAAGGATGAGCTGAGAACTGAGTTTCCACAGATTTACCCTCACATCTACCACATTATACACTGATCGTCCTGTAACCACTTAGAATTCATACTTTTCTTCTTGATATGACTTTTACAAAGATAACAGCACAGTGAATGACTTAGAATTGAGTTTACTAATAGTTTCTGCTTTCAATAAAACTCCACTGAAAATGCTTTAGTAAAGAAAGCTCATTTTCCTCTCCCATTAATGCCTATATATAGGCATCCCATGGCTGAGAGGCCGGCTCTCTGCTTTTTAAAGTGCTCAAGAACCCAGACGCCCATCTTGGTGCTCCTCCATCCAGAGTCTCCATTTCTCAGGTCATGCTGCCATGTCCCCACCCAGACATCGTGATGAGAAATCAGAGAAGGGCATGTTCTCATCATTTAAGAACCCTTTCTGGTGCCTCACATCCCACTGGCCAGACTTAATCACAAGGGTAAGCTTATCTGTAAGGGAAACTGAGAGCTACACTTTTTATTTTGTACAATGATGTGCCCAGGAAGAAGCGAGACCAGTTATTTGGGGACAAATAGCAGCCTTCGCCTCCTGGGTCTAGGCTGACTATGAGTCAACCTGTAAAAAAAAGGAACAATGTAACATACACTTAAATGCTCATCTAAGTATCTCAGGGACATCTCCAATTGCTCGGTTTCTTAGAATATAGTATTTAATTAATTATCATGAAAGAAACTCTTTTATTTCAATCAATGAATTAGGATTTCAAGCCAAGAGGATATAATTTAAGTGATCTTCTTGGCTTCCTAAACCCCTATTTGTTAAATTCCCATAACAAATTCCACACAGGATATGAGGTGAGTGCCTGACTGGGAATTAATTTCATTCTGAGCTGAAACAAACAGCAGGAAATCTAGTTCTATGGTATGGACACTCAGTGTCAGGTCACAAGCTGTTAATTTCCCTCATTGAACTTTGTGTGTGTGTTCTCTGTGGCTCAGTTGTGTCTGACTCTTGTGACTCCACGGACTGTAGCCCTCCAGGATCCTCTGTTCGTGGGACTGTCCAGGAAAGAATACTGGAGTGGGTTGCCATTCCCTTCTCCAGGGGATCTTCCTGACTCAGGGATCGAACCTGCCTCTCCTGCATTGGCAGGTGGGTAATACTTCATTCTGAACTTTGACTTAAAAAAACCAAACAAGCCACTTGCTTTGCACTTCACTCAATGGGTCCTGTTGGGCCAAAGTTCTCATCATTCCTTTGGGGGACAATTGCCCTAAGCCTTTCTCTGAGGTCATGTCAGCTTCTGTTCCTGATGTCCACTCACACATCCAGCTCTGTGTTCACTGGACTTCTCAGTACTGTGTACTTGGGGCTGACACACTCAGGGCTGAGCCATTGTGCCACTCTGGGCCTCTGGGCACTGCGTGGAGCTTTCTGGACTGCTTGTCCCACTGGTGTGTCTTAATCATATAGGTTTCTGCCTCCTTCTTCCAGCTTCTTCCAGGAAGCTGATGACTTCATATGCCTAATGACCCAGATGAAAAATGAGAGGCTTCATGACTCACTCAAAGTCCTACTTGCACAATGTAAAAGCAAAACAAAACTCTTATACACTTGCCATCAGGCTTCCCTGGTGGCTCAGATGATCAAGAGACGCAGGTTTGATCCCTGGGTTGGGAAGATCACCCAAAGGAGGGCATGGCAACCCACTCCAGGATTCTTGCCTGGAGAATCCCATGGACAGAGGAGCCTAGTGGGCTATAGTCCACAGGGTTGCAAAGAGCTGGACACGACTGAAGCAACTTAGCACACACACACGCCATTCATTGTAGAGACACAGTTCAAGATGGAAGAGTTGACAGTGGGAGGACACTGTTTATGGTGGCTGCAGCTACAAATTAGATTTAGAGCCGTGAGATAACACAGTGTGAAAGGATTCCCCACAGGAGCAAACATGCACGCTGTCAGAATTCACCACCCTGGAAACGAAAACCAGACACCCTTGAGAGTATCAGCGATCCAGATCAGGATGAGAAGTGTCACTTTCCCAGTAAGCCAGAAATGCCTTCTTGGCTTGACAATGGCTTAGGAAAAGGATCCTCTAACTTGCTCTTTACAGATATTCAAAAGAAAATATACCTCTTGGGGCATAGGGAAGAAGAGTTCAGGCTTTGGATTCGGGCAGATCTTAGTGAGTCCTGACTCTCTCACTAATCAGCTATGTTACTTTGGGAAACCTACATTATCTCCTCAAACCTCAGTTTTCTCATCTCTAAAATGGGTATATTAGTAGTACTTATAAAATTATTGTGTAGAGAAAGGAAATAATTCATTTAAGTACTTAGTATACTATCTATGCATTGCATGCTCTTAATGCATGCATGCTAAGTCACTTCAGTTGTGTCCGGCTCTTTGTGACCCTATGGGCTGTAGCCCGCCAGGCTTCTCTGTCCATGGGATTCTCCAGGCAAGAATATTAGAGTGGGTTGACATTCCCTTCTCCAGGGGATCTTCCCAACCTAGGGATCAAACCCATATCTCTTGCATTGTGGGTGGATTCTTTGCCATCTGAGCCACCACGGAAGCCTGAAAGCCCTTAATAAATATCAGCTTATAAAACTAGGAAAGATACCACCGTAACTACAAGTTCATTGCTGTCTTTAAAATGAGCAGGTGGGGAATCACACAGTAGATTAAAAAAAAAATAGTATGATTCTTCATCACAAACGAATTTGACTTGGAAAGTAACAACTCTCCTCCTTCAGTTTTATCAAGATATACTTGACATACAGTTCTGTGTGAGTATAAAGTATACAGCATAATAATTTGACTTACATATATTATGAAATGATTACCACAATAGTTAACATTCATCATCTCAAATAGATACAAAAGAAAGAAAAAGAAATTTTTTGTGTGTGATGAGAACTCAGGATCCACTTTCTTAATTTTCATATATAATGTTGAGCAGTGTCCACTATAGTCATCGTATTATACATGACGCCCCTAGCACTTATTTATCTTATAACTAGAAGTTTGTATGTTGTGACTACCTTCATCAGTTCCCTCTCTTCTGAACCCTGTCTCTGATAACCACAAGTCTGATCTCTTGGAAATATTGTGATTCTTAGCATGTTCTGCCATTAGAATATCCTGAACATTGTGGGGTTTATAGTGTAGTTTTATAAGTGGTGACAAGTTGAGGGACTAGAACTCAAGGTTCATAAAGGAAACCAGGGAGGGGTGCTCTGGAATATTTGCATAATTATTACTCCACCTAAACCCCAATTCTAATCTCCATAATCTTGCTTTAAGCTTGTTGTGATTGCTTTGATTTCTGGGATGACTGGCTATTACCATACCTGTTTCAAGCAGGTGAAACCTGAAAAGGTCTTGCTTCATTTGACAAAGCAGAGAGATGCAGTTCTCACCTGGTACTTCAAACAGGCATCAGGTAAAGCTTCGCCATGCACAGAGCCGTCTGTGGTTCCATAGATCTATCACCTACATTGTGTTAGGAATGCAGTCTTTGGCCCCACCCCAAGCCAGCTGACTTAGAATCTGTTTCTCTTTTTTCTCTTGTTTTAATTGAAGCATAGTTGATTCATAATATTGTTAGTTTCTGGTATACAGAAAATGATTCAGTTATATACACACATATATGTGTGTGTGTGTGTGTGTGTGTGTGGGTGGGTGGGTGGGTGTTAGTCTCTCAGTCATGTCTGACTCTTTGTGACCCCATGGGCTGTAGCCTGCCAGGCTCCTCTGTCCATGGGGATATTCCAGGCAAGCACACTGGAGTGGGTTGCCAGTCCCTTCTCTCTCTATATATATATTTTCAGATTATTTTCCATTAAAAGCTATTACAAGATATTGACTATAATATCTGTGCTATGTAGTAAATCCTGATTGTTTACCTATTTTATGTATATCATTTTGGGTCTATTAATCCCCTACTCATAATTTCTCTCTCCTTTGCCCCTTTCCCCTTTGGTAACCAAGTTTGTTTCTATGTCTGTGAGTCTACTTCTGTCTTGTATACAGAGTCATTTGTATTATTTTTTAGATTCTATGCATAAATGATATCATATGATATTTGTCTTTCTCTGTCTTACTTCACTTAGTACGCTAGTCTCTAGGTTCATTCATGTTACTGCAAAATCCTCACAGAAGCACTGAGATGAAGAATATTTAACATCATGTATTTCATTTACATTTTAGAAAGTTATACAAAGTGATGGACCTCACTATCTGTTTCAGTGTTTGTTAAAACTTGCATTTTCCCTAATTCTGCCTTCTCTCCTATTCAATAGTTATGACCTCTCGTCTCAGCTTTAGTGAGAAAGTAACATCACTATTTAAATCACTATCTCCCATACTTTGCCTGAGCTGGTATAGTGGTAAAGTTCACAAACCTTGGCTTTCCAGGTGGCGCTAGTGGTAAAGAACCTACCTGCCAATGCAGGAGATGCGAGAGACGCAGGTTCAATCCCTGGGTTGGGAAGATTGCCTGAAGGAGGGCATGGCAACCCACTCCAATATTCTTGCCTGGAGAATCCCATGAACACAGGAGCCTAGTGTTACAGTCCATAGGGTCACAATGAAGTGACTTAGCACGCATGCCACAAGCCTTGCGTTCAGAGACTTGGAGATTAAGTTCCATCTCTGCCACTTACTTCTGTGAAAAGCAGAGTAAATCAGTGTTCTCATCTGTATGGGCATACTAACTGGTTCTTTCCCCTTTTTATCTGTCAATGGCTGTCACAGCTTTGGGGTCAGATACAAGGCTCTGTAGGATCAGTTCGTTTCCTAAGGCAGCCTGAGAGACTATCTCAGATTAGCCTATACCTGAGTCAGAATATTTAGAATTTAGGCAATGTAAGCTCACCTGTTGATTTCCATTTTTAAGATGAGAACAAATTTTTCATTTTTCATTGCTCAAGCCCATTGTATTGACTCAACCAAGACTGAGTGCCCTGCATGTGCCCAGCACGGTCCTAGTGACAGGGACACCACACTGGGCGAGGCTACGGCAGCCGCTACTCTCATGGACCTTACAGTCTAGAAATAGCCGTGCAAATTGCAAATGTGTTTGCGAGACCTTATTACAACATTCACCATCCCTTTTTGTTTCAGGTAAACTTCTATAGGGCATGTGTGTGCTTAGTCTTGCAGCTGTGTGTGACTCTTTGTGACCCCGTGGACTGTAGTTCACCACGCTCCTCTGTCCATGGGATTCTCCAGGCAAGAATACTGGAGTGGGTTGCCATGCCCTCCTCCCGGGGATCTTCCCAACCCAGGGGTCAAACCCGAGTCTCCTGCATTGCATAGCTCCCTGCATTTATACAACTTTTATTTAAGCATCACAAACACTGAACTAGAAGATGAAAAGACAAAAAAAAGAAAAAAAAAAAAACCATGGTGCCATTATCCATTATTATCATTCATCATCATCCATAGGGTTTTTGAGAGCTGTTAAGTTTTGAAACTCAGGAAAAAATAAAACACAAATGTAGTGTTACTTTTTCCAGGTCATTCTCTTACTATATGGAACAATTTAGAGGTATCCAACACTATTGACCTTATACTGCCTCAGATTTTAAGGACCTAGAAAAGACAGACTTCATTTATCCTCATTCAGCTTTGCAAAATAAAAATCAAAGGTGCACCATCACTTAAAATGCATATGTTTGGCTTACACAAAATATATTTCAAATGCCTAAAACTGGCATTACCACTTTTTTTTTCTGTTTAAACAATGGCTAGCTAGCTCTTAACTATATTACACACACATATTGCATGCATGCATTTTTACAGGTAATGGAGATGGATAGCAGAAGGAAGGGTTCAAGCCTCAGAGCTCCCAAAAGGGCTTAATGACCCTTGTTACCAAGTACTACTTCACCATTACTTTGAGTAAATTTACTGGGAGCCAATGTTATTTTTTCCCCTTCAATATGAACAATCCCTGGTTAGATGAGACAAGTTACAAATTCAAATATTATCATTATATCTCTATATCAAACTAATTCTAAAATTGTTCCATATATAAGACATGATTATAACCAATCACTGAGGTAGCACTTGGAAGATCAGTCTTCCTTCACCTGAAATTTTGCTCCATTTGAAGGTGGAGATGAACAGCAGATGGAAGGGTTCAAACCTGGAAATTCCTAAAAGGGCTTAATGACACTTGTTATCATCAACAATGAAAGTCCCAGACACATTTTCCTTATGAGAAGTTGAAGCTGAAATGGATGCCCTGAATTGTAATACTTCTTTCTCTAGCCATGACCTTCCCATCGATGTACTTAAAAAGAAAGCCAAAAGTCAGAAATGGGTTGTTGTTCCCTGTTCTTAGTAAGTTCTTAATAACAGTGGAAAATGTGCTCCCAAATGTAATTTGGAAAGTAATTTCCTGAAAAGAAGTAAATAGGCCTTTAATAATAAGCTGGTGTAAACGAAACTCTTCTTGAACCTGAGTTATAGTTTCACTTTTTTTTCCATCTTCATTGGAGTTAACAGATCTTCTGAGGTTCTGCTGTAGATTTATTCCTGAGAAGTAGGATTGAAATATTGTGAAATAAAACCCCAAACAGCATATTTTGAAACCAGGCCACTATTTGAAAGCTTTTTTCCCCTCTCCTAAAGAAGAATTTATTAAGGTGTTCTTCTCCTAAAGAACACCTTAATGAAACAAATGTGTTCTTTTAATCGATTAGAATCGTGGGCTTTTAATCATCGTTTTTCTTACTTTGTCTCCCTCTAGTGCTCAAAGTGAAAAGTGCATGGAGAACTTCCTAGGGAGATATCCAACCCAAATGAATTTGTTCAATTAAAAAGGAATTGGTTACATGTGGAATCTATAAAAATGGTATGCGATGCTCAGTTGCTTCAGTCATGTCCGACTCTGCGAACCCATGGACTGTAGCCTTACAGGCTTCTCTGTCCTTAGGATTCTCCAGGAAGGAATACTGGAGTCGGTTGCTGTACCCTCCTCTAAAAAAATGGTATAGATGATCTTACTTGCGAAACAGAAAGAGAGACACAGATATAGAGAACAAACGTAGGGCACCAAGGGGCAAAGCAGGTGGGGTGAACTGGGATTGACATATATACACTACTATCTATAGAACAGATAGCTAACGAGAATGTACTGGATAGCACAGGGAACTCTACTCAGAGCACTGTGTGGCCTAAATGGGAAGGAAACCCAAAAAAGAGGATATATATATACATATATAGATATATATAATACATCTATATATATATTTCACTTTATGTACATAAGAAACTGACACAGCAGTGTAAAGCAACTATACTCCAATTTTTTTTTTTTTTTATGATGATTGACTCTCATTTTCTTTAGAAACTGGGTGCTGTTGTTCCTGTTAAGATGATGTGTGGACCATAGTCCTGAATCCCCTTTACCTCCATAACTCACTAGCTACTGAACTCCTCAATTCCTGCTCATACTCAGCTTTCAAAGGATCGCACCTAAGTATATCTGTTTTTACATCGTTGACCTGGTCTTGGTATTTTGTCTGAATTTAGTCAACATTCAGAAAACTAAGATCATGGCATCCGGTCCCAACACTTCATGGCAAATAGATGGGGAAACAGTGGAAACAGTGTCAGACTTTATTTTTCTGGGCTCCAAAATCACTGCAGATGGTGATTGCAGCCATGAAATTAAAAGACTCTTACTCCTTGGAAGGAAAGTTATGACCAACCTAGATAGCATATTCAAAAGCAGAGACATTACTTTGCTAAAAAAGGCCCGTCTAGTCAAGGCTATGGTTTTTCCAGTGGTCATGTATGGATGTGAGAGTTGGACTATAAAGTAAGCTGAGTGCCGAAGAATTGATGCTTTTGAACTGTGGTGTTGGAGAAGACTCTTGAGAGTCCCTTGGACTGCAAGGAGATCCAACCAGTCCATCCTAAAGGCGATTAGTGCTGGGTGTTCATTGGAAGGACTGATGTTGAAGCTGAAACTCCAATACTTTGACCACCTGATGGGAAAAGCTGACTCATTTGAAAAGACTCTGATGCTGGAAAAGATTGAGGGCAGGAGGAGAAGGGGACAACAGAGGATGAGATGGTTGGATGACATCACCAACTCGATGGACATGGGTTTGGGTGGAATCCGGGAGTTGGTGATGGACAGGGAGGCCTGGCATGCTGTGGTTCACGGGGTCGCAAAGAGTCAGAGGCAACTGGGCGACTGAACTGAGCTGAACTGAGTGACACTACAGATTACAATGATGTGCAGGCATTAGGCTCAAGTTGGAACAATTTTTATCTTAGAGGTTAAAAAAAATCTTCTTATAGGTTAAAAAAATAAACTACTTTATAGGCTTAATACAGTCAAATTTTCACTTTATAATGCCCTACCTTTATAGCAACTTTTCAAAAGGTAAATTGGATTAGTATTTGGATTCCAGGGGTCAAGCACTCCATTTTGACCCAAAGACAATATCCTTGTCATATTTCTAGTCGTTCTTGAGCATCTGAGGAAAGAGAAGTCTAACTTTCCCCTGTCTTAAAAAAGAGAAAAATAAATGATCAGAGTTTGCTATCATAGCAAGAGCTAGTCCTGTGGAAGAGAATTACTATCTTGTCGGTATTCTAAACAAGGAAGAATATGCTTTTTGGTCACTCTGGGCTTGTAATCCAGAACTGTGATTCAGAGCCATTTAATGTTCCTTTTGGCAGGAGGCCAAAGAATATTTTGGTAGTTTTTCTAGGGTTTGGTGATCTCAGAGTTTAGACTGGACAACTTCCCACAATGACAGGTCCATTAATCAGAGAATCTTGGCGTGACAACCAGCCAGGGTTGGTTTTGTCGTCTTCTCAGTAAAGAGCGTACTGGACAGGCCAGCAGGGAAACGTGCAGATGCTCTGCGAGCTTGACAAACCCTCACCTTTTGTGGTCTCACATATATGGTATGTGACCAGATAGCTCAACTTCATCCTCCTCGCCTCTTCTCCAGCAGATGATACAGTCAGGTGAAACGATAAAATGGCATCTTTCAGATTTCAGCCAACAGTCTCAGCTGGTAGGTTTTTTAAGGTCAAGATGGAGCTGTGGTGCAGTAGCAACATCCGGGGTATTTAGAACTAGACCAGGGGAAACTAAGATGAAGTAAACCTGGATGAGAAGATTTTCTCTGGCTTTATCTTAAAGACAGTTGTCAATAATCTTTACAGGAGGGTGTGTATTTATCTGCTTCGGCATGGCTTTTGTTCTACTTCTCCTGGAGCCCCACCTTTCATTTGGGGTAATATTTAATCTGATATCTCTGATGGCTGTGCTGATGCTGCTCACAGTGACAAATTATCTAGTCAAACTGGGTCATTTGAATTTTTGGCATCAATTAGAAAAATAGTATCCAAATTATTGCTCTGCAGTTCAAAATGCTGGTTGTTATGTTGAGGCAACCATAAGGCAATCTGAACAGTGAAAAATTTTGGTAGCTCATTTGTGCAGAACTCAGCAAAGTGAACTTTAGAAATAAAATATCAATGAATATTTCAACTCTCTTACCCGTTAGCACCAGCTTCACTTTTTATGTGAAAGAACAAATATGAAAGGCAACAATTTAGGATCTTCAACTATCACTTGACTATAGACCCCAAATCTAAGATGAAGTATTCAAGAGGAGCTAATTCTTTTTTTTTTTAATTTATTTATGTCTTTAGAGGATAATTACTTTACAATATTGTGATGGTTTTTGCTACACATCAACATGAATCGGCCATAGGCATGTATGTGTCCCCTCCATCCTGAACGTCCCTCCCAAGGAACTAATTCTTAATGTTAAAATATAACAGTGAAGTGCAGGGGTTGGGAAGTAAACAAGATTGAGGTTAAAACCGTGCTCCACCATTTACTAGTGAGGAGAACTCGCTAAGGCTAAACACTCTATGAAATTAAGAGTTTTTCTTCCTTTTATGCCATTTTGCCTTTCTCGACTAGCAAATTTCCTGAAACATAGTAAAAGTTCAAATATATTTGATGCCTATATGAGTGTTAAAGTTTAACTTTTTTTTCTGTGCATGACAATTCTTTTTGAGTTAGTGGCTCTTTGCTCTTTGCTGAAGATCAGTTGGGTTCCACAGTGCATTGTATGCTCGAGAAGATGAAATCTTCTCAGAAATTCAATATTCCTTGCTTCCTGTTTCCTGTTCACATTATTGAGGGTGCCAATGAAATTGCTTCTGAACCTCCTTTCTTACTGATTGGTTAAATGAAGTCAGAGATATATCTAATATTAATTGTTTTCTAACATTTAATAAATTAAGGAACTCGCAGCATTCAGAGCCTGTAAAGGGAAGAGTCATTGAAGCTGAGGACCAATGTGTATATGTGTGTGTATGAGAGTGAGGGGAGAGAGAGAGAGAATTATTGGCAGCGCACTGGGAGTATTTCTTTTTAAAACTGACTGTGCTCTCTTTATCCTTTTCATTTTTTCACCACCATATAAAGAAAAATATGCAGTTGTGCCTTAAAATGCATGTTGCTAAGTGAAAGAAGCTGGTTTAAAATGGCTATGTACTATGATTTCAACTATATGCCACTCTGAAAGAGACAAACTATAGGGAATTAAAACAAACAAAAAAATCATTGGTTGCCAAGGGTTTGTGGCCAGGAGAGGGAGAGTAAGTAGATAGCACACAGGGGATTTTTAAGGCAGTGAAAGTATTCTTTCTGATGTGTAATGGTGGGTACAAGACATTCTACATTTGTCTAAATTCATAGAGTGGCCCAACACAGAGTGTACTCCTGTAAGCTGTGGGCTTTAGTTAATAATAATCAATGTCAGCTCATCCATGTAACAAATCTGCCACACTAATGCACGAGATTCATAATAGAAGAGACCCAGGCTAGGGGGTGGGAAAGAGGGTACATGAGAACTTTGTATTTTCTGCCTAATTTTTTCTGTAAAAAGAAAACAAGTCTAAAAAATAAATCCTGTTAATTTTAAAAACTGCAAGTTTCAAATCTAGAAAAACTCAGCTAAAGAAACAGCTAATACTATTGTGAGCTTTAAACCACACCCAGCCCAGTCAATTAATTTATCATCCACGAAGATCTAAATATTGCCAAAGGTTTTTTTGTTGTTGTTTTTCATCATTTGTTTTTGTTTTTTAGGAGTCATAACAAATTTGGAAATTTTTGAAAGTAGAAAATTATATTTTATTTTGGCTTTCAATGAATGATTGTTGGGTCATCTGCAAAATAAACTTTCATAGATGTATTATAGCAGACCCTATTGGAATTGCCTAGTTTCCTTCTGCAGCAGGCACCCTCAGGCAGCTACATGGCTGAGATTTTCTCTACTATTCTCAGTGGCCAACCCACTGAATCTGAGTTCTGCCCAGCCAGCTCCTAAATTGTGCTTTCATGATGGAGTCTGCTCCTTCCTTGAGCCTCCTGTTTTTCTAACTGGAAAAGCAACCATGCTCCTGGCCCTGAGTCCTTGGAAGATACAGAGTTTTACTGACTTCTGTGAAAGTGAAGGAAAGCATTAGTCACTCAGTCATGTCTAACTCTTTGCAACTCAAGAACTGTATCCCACCAGGCTCCCCTGTCCTGGAATTCTCTGGCAAGAATACTGCAGTCTGTAGACACAGGAAATACGGTTCAGGGAGCAAACTTGTGTTGCTCTGACAGTTGGGTCGTGTTTTCTATCAGGACAAAGGATTATCTTTTTCTGCTTCTTTTGGACAGTGAACTTGATCCTCTACATTCACTTAAAGTCCATTTGCCCTTTAAAGTCCTCAGCAAAACTCTTGTGCCAGTTACTCAGTACGGCTGTGCTCTAGGGCTTTGTGTCTTTATGGTTTAGCTGCCTCTAGGCTCTGCTCTCGGAGAAGGCAATGACAACCTACTCCAGTACTCTTGCCTGGAAAATCCCATGGACGAAGGAGCCTGGTAGGCTGCAGTCTATGGGGTCACTAAGAGTTGGACACGACTGAGCTACTTCATTTTCACTTTTCACTTTCATGCATTGGAGAAGGAAATGGCAACCCACTCCAGTGTTTTTTCCTGGAGAATCCCAGGGATGGGGGTGCCTGGTGGGCTGCCATCTATGGGGTCGCACAGAGTTGGACACGACTGAAGCGACTTAGCAGCAGCAGCTGCAGGCTCTGCTCTTAGTTTCTCTTGGCTTTAAATGGAAGAGGGGAGCAGCCAGGATGGACTGGCCTTGATGGGAAGTATGGTATCCATACTGTTCCTCTTGCAGTCCTATGAATACTTTCCTCCTTAAGACTGAACTAGAAAACATGGGCCATGGATGGTACAGCTGAGTGGGTAAAACTCTAGTGTCCTAATATGGGCTGAGGGAAGAGAAAGGCTATAATCCATTGGTGGTGGTAGTTTAGTCACTAGTTCAGTTCAGTTAAGTTCAGTTAAGTTCAGTTGCTCAGTCGTATCCAGCTCTTTGAGACCCCATGGACTGCAGCACGCCAGGCCTTCCTGTCCATCACCAACTTCCAGAGTTTACCCAAACTCATGTCCATTGAGTTGGTGATGCCATCCAGCCATCTTATCCTCTGTCATCCCCTTCTCCTCCTGCCCTCAATCTTTCCCAGCATCAGGGTCTTTTCGAATGAGTCAGTTCTTTGCATCAGGTGACCAAAGCATTGGAGTTTCAGCTTCAACATCAGTCCTTCCAATGAACACCCAGGATTTATCTCCTTTAAGGATGGACTGGTTGGATCTCCTTGCAGTCCAAGGGACACTCAAGAGTCTACTCCAATGCCACAGTTCAAAAACATCAATTCTATGGCATTCAGCTTTCTTCGTAGTCCAACTCTCACATCCATGTATGACTACTGGAACAACCATAGCCTTGACTAGATGGACCTTTATTGGCAAAGTAATGTCTCTGATTTTTAATAACCTGTCTAGCTTGGTCATAACCTTTCTTCTAAGGAGTAAGCGTCTTTTAATTTCATGGCTGCAGTCACCATCTGCAGTGATTTTGGAGCCCCCCAAAATGAAGTCAGCCACTGTTTCCACTGTTTCCCTATTTGTCATGAAGTGATGGGACCTGATGCCATGATCTTAGTTTTCTGAATGTTGAGCTTTAAGGCAACTTTTTCACTCTCCTCTTTCACTTTCATCAAGAGGCTCCTTAGTTCTTCATTTTCTGCCATAAGGGTGGTGTCATCTGCATATCTGAGGTTATTGATATTTCTCCCGGCAATCTTGATTCCAGCTTGTGCTTCATCCAGCCCAGCATTTCTCATAATGTACTCTGCATATGAGTTAAACAAGCAGGGTGACAATATACAGCCTTGACGTACTCCTTTTCCTATTTGGAATCAGTCTGTTGTCCCATGACCAGTTCTAACTGTTGCTTCCTGACCTGCATACAGATTTCTCAAGAGGTAGGTCAGGTGGTCTGGTATTCCCATCTCTTTCAGATGGGAAAATTTCAGAATTTTCCACAGTTTCTTGTGATCCACACAGTCAAAGGCTTTGGCATAGTCAATAAAGCAGAAATAGATGTTTTTCTGGAACTCTCTTGCTTTTTCGATGATCCAGCAGATGTTGGCAATTTGGTCTCTGGTTCCTCTGCCTTTTCTAAAACCAGCATGAACAACTGGAAGTTCACAGTTCACATATTGCTGAAGCCTGGCTTGGATAATTTTGAGCATTACTTTACTAGCATGTGAGATGAGTACAATTGTGCAGTAGTTTGAGCACTCTTTGGCATTGCCTTTCTTTGGGATTGGAATGAAAACTGACCTTTTCCAGTCCTGTGGCCACTGCTGAGTTTTCCAAATTTGCTGGCATGTTGAGTGCAGCACTTTCACAGCATCATCTTTTAGGATTAGAAATAGCTCAACTGGAATTTGATCACCTCCACTAGCTTTGTTCATAGTGATGCTTCCTAAGGCCCACTTGACTTCACATTCCAGGATGTCTGGCTCTAGCTAAGTGATCACACCATCGTGATTACCTGGGTTGTGAAGATCTTTTTTGTACAGTTCTTCTGTGTATTCTTGCCACCTCTTCTTAATATCTTTTGCTTCTGTTAGGTCCATACCATTTCTTTCCTTATTGTACCCATCTTTGCATGAAATGTTCCCTTGGTATCTCTGATTTTTTTGAAGAGATCTCTAGTCTTTCCCATTCTGTTGTTTTCCTCTATTTCTTTGCATTGATCGCCGAGGAAGGCTTCCTTATCTCTTCTTGCTATTCTTTGGAACTCTGCCTTCAGATGCCTATACCTTTCCTTTTCTCCTTTGCTTTTCACTTCCGGTCTTTTCACATCTATTTGTAAGGCCTCCCCAGACAGCCATTTTGCTTTTTGCATTTCTTTTTCTTGGGGATGGTCTTGCTCCCTGTCTCCTGTACAATGTCATGAACCTCCGTCCATAGTTCATCAGGCACTCTATCAGATCTAGTCCCTTAAATCTATTTCTCACTTCCACTGTTTAATCATAAGGAATTTGATTTGGTCATACCTGAATGGTTTAGTGCTTTTCCCTACTTTCTTCAATTTAAGTCTGAATTTGGCAATAAGGAGTTCATGATCTGAGCCACAGTCAGCTCCCGGTCTTGTTTTTGCTGACTGTATAGAACTTCTCCATCTTTGGCTGCAAAGAATATAATCAATCTGATTTCGGTGTTGACCATCTGGTGATGTCCATGTGTAGAGTCTTCTCTCGTGTTGTTGGGAGAGGATGTTTGCTATGACCAGTGCGTTCTCTTGGCAAAACTTTATTAGCCTTTGCCCTGCTTCATTCTGTACTCCAAAGCCAAATTTGCCTGTTACTCCAGGTGTTTCTTGACTTCCTACTTTTGCATTCCAGTTCCCTATAATGAAAAGGACATCTTTTTTGGGTGTTAGTTCTAAAAGGTCTTGTAGATCTTCATAGAACCATTCAACTTCAGCTTCTTCAGTGTTACTGGTCGGGGCATAGACTTGGATTACTGTGATATTGACTGGTTTGTCTTGGAAATGAACAGAGATCATTCTGTCGTTTTTGAGATTGCATCCAAGTACTGCATTTTGGACTCTTTTGTTGACCATGATGCCTACTCCATTTCTTCTAAGGGATTCCTGCCCACAGTAGTAGATATAATGGTCATCTAAGTTAAATTTACCCATTCCAGTCCATTTTAGTTCTCTGATTCCTAGAATGTCAACGTTCACTCTTGCCATCTCCTGTTTGGCCACTTCCAGTTTGCCTTGATTCATGGACCTGACATTCCAAGTTCCTATACAATATTACTCTTTCCAGCATCAGACCTTGCTTCTGTCACCAGTCACATCCACAACTGAGTGTTGTTTTTGTTTTGGCTCCATCCCCTCATTCTTTGTGGAGTTATTTCTCCACTGATCTCCAGTAGCATATTGGGCACCTACCAACCTGGGGAGTTCATCTTTCAGTGTCCTATCTTTTTGCCTTTTCATACTGCTCATGGGGTTCTCAACGCAAGAATACTGAAGTGGTTTGCCATTCCCTTCTCCAGTGGACCACATTCTATCAGACCTCTCCACCATGACCCGCCCATCTTGGGTGGCTCCACATGGCATGGCTTAGATTCATTGAGTTAGACAAGGCTGTGATCCGTGTGATCAGATTGGCTAGTTGTGGTTTCAGTCTGTCTGCCCTCTGATGCCCTCTCTCAGTGCCCACTCTCTTACTTGGGTTTCTCTTACCTTGGACGTGGGGTATCTCTTCACGGCTGCTCCAGCAAAGTGTAGCCGCTGCTCCTTAGCTTGGACGTGGGGTATCTCCTCTCAGCTGCCCCTCCTGACCTTGGATGTGGGGTATCTCCTCTCGGCCGCTTGCTGCCCCAGTGCCACGCAGCTAAGGAGGCAGGCAGAGGAGGCTTAGTTTAGTTGCTAAGTTGTGTCCAACTCTTGGGACCTCCTGGACTGTAGCCCGTCAGGCTCCTCTGTCCGTGGATTTCCCAGGCAAGAATACTGGAATGCATAAGCATTCCCTTCTCTAGCAGATCTTCCCAACCAGGGATTGAACCTGGGTCTTCTGCATTGCAGGCCAATTCTTCACCTCTGAGCCACCAGAGAAGCCTTCTGCCCTGAGGTAACCTTCAGTCGCAAAGGGCTGATACCATCCCAAATATTTTGTATGTTTTTCTCCTAGCATCCCTCCTAGCATGTTTTGTAGTTGGTCTTTCTGGCCTTTAGGAACTGGCCTATTATTTCATCTTCCCCTGTCCATGGATGAGTCAGAGTCTTCCTTATTGCAAAAAAAAAAAAAAAAGAAAAGAAACCCCTAAATAACAACAGCAAAAAGCCCTTTAGTGCACCACCCACTCAATGCTGGCATTCAGTAGGTTCATGCCTAGTTCACGAATGATTCACAGGGCTGTGATAATTGACTCTCATTGAGAACTAACAAGAGACTCAGCTCTCAGCCCAGGGTGACAGTTCAGGTCATCTCTGCAGTCTTCCCTGGTTCTCCCACTCAGCCTGAGACTCCTCCCTTCTGATAGAGAAGTAGTTTCACCACTTCACAAACCAACAGAATAACAACACCTTTATCACCCAGTATTGTACTCTGTCCAACCACAAGCAGAACCACACATCAAAAATAGGAACTAGACCCTTAGGCTGGTCTGGTTGGAATCCTTGAGATAAAAAGGTGGGGGCTGGAAACGAATTCTTTTCAAGACTTTGACTTTTCACATAACTGACATGGCCTGTGGAAACAAAACGTTAGTCACTCAGTCATGTCCAATTCTTTGCAACCCCAGGGACTGTAGACCGCCAGATTCCTCTGTCCATGGAATTCTCCAAGCAAGAATACTGGAGTGGGCAGCTATCCCCTTCTGTAGGTGATCTTCCCAACCCAGGGTACGAACCCAGGTCTCCTGCATTGCAGGTGAATTCTTTACTGTCTGAGCCTCCAGGGAAGCCCGATGGAAACAAGGTCATAGTTAGAAAGACATTAGCATCTCTCTGCACGTACAGTGCCCTCTGGGATTGAAAAGGACACCACAGAGGCCAGTTCTGGGTCTAAGGCCTGTCATCCCTCCTGGAATGTATGAGGTACTAGAGTCTTCCTTACTGGGTTCTCAAAGCCTACCGCAAATATCAGAAGCTGTTTCACTGCTGTCCCATGGAAGGAGAGAGAAGCTGCTCAGTTGTGTCCGACTCTTTGTGACCCCATAGACTGTAGCCCACCAGGCTCCTCCATCCATGGGATTTTCCAGGCAAGAATACTGAAGTGGGTTGTCATTTCCTTCTCCAGGGGATCTTCCCCATCCAGGGATCGAACCTGGGTCTCCCACACTGCAGGCAGACTCTTTACCATCTGAGCCTCCAGAAGGAAGGAGGAGAGAAAAGAAAGAAGTAGAAATGGTACTCATGCATAGCATCTTGTACAAGTTCCATCCTGCATTTGGTTCAGTGCAAGTAACATTTGCCAGGCTAAGTTTTTTTTTTTTTTTTTTTTGCTATGTTTTAATATATTAAATATATCAGTAGCAGAGAAAGACTATGGGTATTTTAATGTAAACATGGATTTCTGGATAAACACAGGTTAGTAATGATTTCTTCTAGAGAGGCTGCAGCTAACCCCATGCCCTTGGCCAGGGAACTTGTTCTTTATGCCACACCTCAGAAGGAAGGCACAGCTGCCAAATTCTTCTGCACAATCCCCAAAGAATGTCTTTGCCTTTGAGAGTGTATTTACTCAGACCTTGTCAGATTTGGCTGTGAAGGGTGGGTCAGCCCACAAGGTTGCATACCTTTCCTGGGAAATCCAGGAAGCTGTCCAAACACTCACAGGACAATGGGAACTTAACATGCAACAAGAAATTTTCTCTGTGGGTAGGCATTTGCCTGGAAATATCTGAAGTGCTTCAGTGAGTTCCTCTCCACGGTGATTTCTTGTTATTTTTAAATAACTCTGGTTACCTTTACTAAATGACATCATTTGACATGATTTTTTAACATTTCTTGATTTGCCTGTGCCATCCTGGCAGATCTCACAGTTATGTGAAAACTGTTGGCTTTCTGTTGGCTTTCTTCCCTTTTAATCTTTGCAGTCAACTCAGGAGGTCCCTGAAAAAGCACACACAATTTCTCTCTGCCATGACTCTGCTGAATGAGTGAAAGGAGAGGAGGGTGTTTAATGCTGCTCTTTTATAATACAACCCATTGCTTTACTACTCCAGTCTTTTACTTCACTGGAGACTCCTATGGGGTGCCTTACCAGTTTAAGCCCAGTTTTGTTTTTTCCTTACTGTTGGAGAAGTAAGGATTTGGATGAGAGTAAAGGACAGCAGACTTTATCAAGTAGCTTCATTAGAAATCGACTAGGAATTAAGTCTCGGAGACAGCAATAGCAATCCACTCCAGTACTCTTGCCTGGAAAACCCCATGGACAGAGGAGCCTGGTAGGCTGCAGTCCATGGGGTTGTGAAGAGTTGGACATGACTGAAGCAACTTAGCAGCAGCAGCAGGAATTAGTCTTAATGCAAGACAGACCTTCACTTCCACTTAGTGTTTTCATTCTAACAGAGGCAAAGTGGGGCTTGTTTGGGAAGAAAGGCAGAGAGGGAGTGTATGCTTATAGGTTTCAGTCATCAGAGAATAAGGCCTCTTATATGTACCCCTTTTCTAGAATCTGGGATGAAGATGCAGGTACACAGACCACATAACTTCTTCAGGAACTGGGTGAGTAACAGTGACCTCCGTTCATACATAGGACACATGAAGAATATTTGATTCTGTAACATGAGCTCATGAAGCCTTTCTTTTTCAGTTCATAGCTTGCTATTTGGTCTGTGATGTCTTTTTATTTTAATGGTGAAGGCTTTAGAGGTGACACTTGCCAGTGTTCATAGGAAGATCCACTCATTAAGAAAAGAAGTGTGTACTGAGTGTTTCTCTAGTGAAGTTGCTCGGTTGTGCCCAACTCTTTGTGACCCCATGGACTGTGGTCTACCAGGCTCCTCCATCCATGGGATTTTCCAGGTGAGAGTACTGGAATGGGGTGCCATTGCCTTCTCCAGGGGATCTTCCCAACCCAGGGATCGAACCCGGGTCTCCCATATTGAGGGCAGATGCTTTACCCTCTAAGCCACCAGGGAAGTCTCTCTATCCCTTCCTGTATTTTTTGCACCTACTTCTTCCATGGGGATTATGAAGAAACAAAGTGGGCGAAGTGAGCAATGTTAGGGAGCCAGGAAAGCCTGACTTGCCAAGAGAATCATACATTTTCACTGTGACATGAAAGGGAACCCCAGTCTGGGTTTTCAGGGGGCCTTCCAAGGACTCCTGGTGGCTGTGAACTGGATAGGGAGCCCCAGAACTGCTCCAGGTGTCTAACAGAGGAGGAGTGATATTTAGGTGGGTTTTCCTCCGATTGGAGTGGTGCAAACAAAGATCAAACACTGGCATCCTCAATCTTACTACCTGGGACTGGCCATGGGTGTGTAAACTCCAGGTCCACTCCCTGTTTCTGTGTTGCAGAATAACAGTTAGACTGGATAGGCAAGTCTGGTTATGTGAGTGCTTCTGAGGGGGAAAAAAGTCCTGACCAGCTTGAGTCAAATGCAATGGTGGGGAGTCTAGTGTTGGACAGAAAATACATGCATTAAAATGAAAGGACTTCTCAAGAGCATCACGAAACAACACTCAATGGAAAGTAGAAAGGGTGGCCTGTGGTGCAGAGGCAGGAACAGCAGCAAGGAGCAGAGGGTTAAAAACCCTGACTCTGGACCATGTATCCTCTGTGAAACTCTCAGCATGTTATTTAATCTTTCTGGCATCTCAGTTTCTTCATCTGTGAAATGAAGATGATAACTTGTTGTGAGGATGAAATCAGATACAGTGTAAGTGCTTCAAAGCTAACCTGACATAGTAAGTGATCAAGAAACATTCCATCATTTTGAATAGGCTCTGGTTTCATGCGAAATGCCAGGCTATATGAATCACAAGCTGGAATCAAGGTTGTTGGGAGAAATGTCAATAACCTCAGATATGCAGATGATACCACTCTGAAGAGATGGGAATACCAGACCACCTCACCTGTCTTATGAGAAGCCTGTATGCAGGATAAGAAGCAACAGTTAAAACCTACCTGGAACAATGGACTGGTACAAAATTGGGAAAGGAGTACATCAAGGCTGTATATTGTAACCTTGCTTATTTAACTTCTATTCAGAGTACATCATGCAAAATGCTGGGCTAGATGACTCACAAGCTGGGATCAAGATTGTCGGGAGAAATATCAACAACCTCAGAAATGCAGATGATACCACTCTGATGGCAGACAGTGAAGAGGGACTAAAGAGCCTCTTGATGAGAATGAAAAAGAAGAGTGAAAAAGCTCTCTTAAAATTCAACATTCAGAAGACTAAGATCATAGCATCCAGTCCCATCACTTCATGGCAAATAGAAGGGGGAAAGTGAAATCAGTGACAGACTTTCTTTTCTTGGGCTCTAAAATCACTGTGGGCAGTGATTGCAGCCATGAAATTAAAAGACGCTCATTGAAAAGAAAGCTATGACAAACCAGACAGTGTATTAAAAAGCAGAGACATTACTCTGCTGACAAAGGTCTGTATAGAAGGCTGAACACTGAAGAACTGATGCTTTTGAACTGTGGTGTTAGAGAAGATCCTTGCAAGTCCTTTGGACTGCAGGGAGATCAAAGCAGTCAATCCTAAAGGGAATCAATCCTGAATATCCATTGGAAAGACTGATGCTGAAGCTGAAGCTCCAATACTTTGGCCACGTGATGGGAAAGTCCAAATCTTTGGAAAAGACCCTGATGCTGGGAAAGATTGAAGGCAAAAGAGAAGGAGGACGACATAGGATGAGATGGTTGGATGGCATCACCGACTCAATGGACATGAATTGGAGCAAACTCTGGGAGATAGTGGAGAACGGAAGAGCCTGTTGTGCTGCAGTCCGTGGGGTCTCAAAGAGTTGGACACGACTTAGCAACTGAACAACAACGACAGCGGGTTTCATGTCCACATAAAAGAAGTTGTTGGATCTTTGGCAAGTCACCTGATCATTCACAACCTCAGTATCCCTGTCTTGAAAATGAATTTTTGTTCACTTTTTTTCTCATTTCGCATTTCCCCCTCCACAGGGAGAGGAGGAAAAGAAAACCCGTGCTTTCCCCATAGCGCTGGCTAGCAGAGAGCAGAGAGGGACCCAGCTCGGACACTTCCGGCTGCTATGGGCCATTCTGTGCATGCCCAGTTCCTTGGCCATATTGTCCACGGTTGCTTTCTGTCACCAGGGAAGAGCTGAGTTTTTGGATATGGCCTACAAAGCTTATGTATTTACTATCTGGCCCTTTAATTTAAGAAAAAGATGGCTGACCTCTAGCCACAGACAATGAGCAATAAGGAGGGCTGATTCTGAGTTGTGCTGGTTACATTAACAGGGAAAGTTGTCATAGCATTTTTATTCTGTTTGATGATTTCTGATCAGACTTGGTCTCTTTCTGTGCTCACAGCCAAGTGGTATCATAGTCTATTTGCTAATACAGGGTTTGTGAACCAGAATCTTGTTGGTTTCTTGGAAATTTCCCATGATCAAGAAGAAATGTTTTATAAAATGTACTTTTTTTTTGGTAACTGTCATAATTTAAATGGATAATAACTTTGGAATCATAGGTCAGTAAATTGTGTCTTTTTCATATGAGTGCATTTAATCAAGGCTTTAGATTACTTTTTAGCCTGTCTTGGGAATTTGGTTGGTTTTTTAGTTTAAAATTCTCTCACTGTCTTTACTCTTCTTTGGCTGCTAGTAGAACTGATAAAAGTCTGGATTTGTTTTTATGGAAAAAAATGTGAATGAATACACATTTATGTATTTTTTTCTTCCTGAAAGAACCAAATACGAAGTACAGAAAATTGAAAATCATAAATTATGTTGATTTTAAGCAACTAAACTTGTGCTGGAAGAAGCACAAACTGGAATCAAGATTGCCAGGAGAAATATTAATAACCTCAGATATGCAGATGACACCACCCTTATGGCAGAAAGTGAAGAGGAACTAAAAAGCTTCTTGATGAAAGTGAAAGTGGAGAGTGAAAAAGTTGGCTCAAAGTTCAACATTCAGAAAATGAAGATCGTGGCTTCCATGGTCCCATCACTTCATGGCAAATAGATGGGAAAACAGTGGAAACAGGGTCAGACTTTATTTTTGGGGGCTCCAAAATCACTGCAGATGGTGACTGCAGCCATGAAATTAAAAGACGCTTACTCCTTGGAAGAAAAGTTATGACCAACTTAGATAGCATATTGAAAAGCAGAGACATTACTTTGCCAACAAAGGTCCATCTAGTCAAGGCTATGGTTTTTCCAGTGGCCAAGGATGGATGTGAGAGTTGGACTGTGAAGAAGGCTGAGTGCCAAAGAATTGATGCTTTTGAACTGTGGTGTTGGAGAAGACTCTTGAGAGTCCCTTGGATTGCAAGGAGATCCAACCAGTCCATTCTGAAGGAGATCAGCCCTGGGATTTCTTTGGAGGGAATGATGCTAAAGCTGAAACTCCAATACTTTGGCTACCTCATGCAAAGAGTTGACTCATTGGAAAAGACTCTGATGCTGGGAGGGATTGTGGGCAGGAGGAGAAGGGGACGACAGAGGATGAGATGGCTGGATGGCATCACTGACTCAATGGACGTGAGTCTGAGTGAACTCCTGGAGTTGGTGATGGATAGGGAGGCCTGGCGTGCTGTGATTCATGGGGTCGCAAAGAGTTGGACATGACTGAGTGACTGAACTGAACTGAAACTTGTGGTGATTTGTTATATCAGCAATAGGAAACTAATACAATTGTGAATTATTGGAGGAAAGATAAAATAGATTTCAAAAAAGAAATGAAACTCGACCATGAAGGATCTGGGATAGATACTGAGGAAAGAGAAAAATGGGGACAAAAAGAACCCATCAAATACAAGAGCAAGGTGTCATCTCAGAGAAGGGAATCTCAGAATCCTGCAGGGAACACTGCACAGATCAGAAAACAGAGACGAGAAAAGCTCAATGACCAGCTTCTGGCCACACACACATAGCTGTTAGCAGAGGCCATCTGACACCTGTCATTGTGTTCTTTAACACTGGCCACACTGCCTTCACTGTTGAAGTCTCCTAGAAGGGTGTGTGGTGTGCTGGTTACACCTCGTTTATCATATAACATGCTAAAGCCCTGTAACGGAGGCATATAGAGTTCCATTGGAGCAGAGAGAATGAGAGTGCCTGCCTGTGCTTGGGGAATGGGACAGTAGGAAAATCCTCACAGAGGGTGTTAGGTGTTCACTGGGCCATTAAAGATGAATAGGGCTTCCCAGGTAATGCTAGCAATAAAGAACCTGCCTGCCAATGCAGGAGATGCAAGAGACACAGGTTCAGTCCCTGCGTCAGGAAGATCCCCTGGAGGAGGGCATGGCAGCCCACTCCAGTATTCTTGCCTGGAGAATCCCATGGACAGAGGAGTCTGGCGGATTATAGTCCATGGGGTCACAAAGAGTCAGACATGACTGAAGCAGCTTAGCACACATGCATGTAAAGATGAATAAGAGATTACCCTTTGCACAAGAGGAAGGATATTTCAGGTCACAGGAATGGAATAAGGAAAATATTAAGGGCCTGAAACATGCAGTATGTTTGGGCAATTGCAAGGACTTCGATGAGGTTAGAGCTTAGGATGTGTGGGGGCAAGTGGTGGAAGCGGAGCCTGGAGGAGTTGAAAGTTACTTTAAAAATGCATCTAGACCAACTTTCTGCTTGTGCCCTCTGCATGGAACTATGTGATATTTCAAAGTGGTTAGTGCAACTGAAGAACTGAATTTTAAATTGTATCTAATTTGATTAATTCTTATATAAGTTTTAATGTATTCATTATTTATTTTTGTCTGTGCTGAGTCTTGGTTGCTGTGCGAGCTTTTCTCTAGTTGTGGTGAGCGGCGGCTACTCTCTAGTTGCGGTTCATGGGCTTCTCATTGTGATGGCTTCTCTTATTGCAGGGCGCGGACTCTCGGGCATGCAGGCTTCAGTAGTTGAGGCTCCCGGACTCTAGAGCACAGGCTCAATAGTTGTAGCCCATGAGTTTAGTTGCTCCACAGGGTGCAGGATCTTCCTGGATCAGAGATCAAACTCATGTCTCCTGCATTGGCAGGCTGAGCCATCAGGGAACTCCTAATTTAATTAATTTAAATAACCACACATGGCTGGTGGCTGCTGCCTCTGAATCTAAGGAATTGATTCAAGTTATGGGACATGAGGAACTTATGATGGGTTTGAAGCTGGGCAGGGACATAGTTCCATCTGTTTTGGAAAAGTAATGTTAAGGGGTGATGTATCTTTCCTGGGGAGAAGTTGTGACTTGCTGTGTGCCCTGCCTGGAGCCCACTTCTGAATAGTTACAAGACCTAGGGGAGCAGTGCCCTGTCCCATGCAGTGTTGTTGCCTTGGTCACAGCTGATTGAGATGGAGTAGGTGTCTGTGCAAGGTTGTCCTTGTCTGGCTCGCCAAAAGCCCAGGGGGGTGGGGGTGGGGGCAGTGGGTGTGGCCTGATGCAAGAGCTCTACCTATAGGGACCCAGTATGGCCTGGTGGCTGACCAATGCAAGCAGCTTTCTCCCAGAGGATTTAAGCTGATCCATGCAGGGACTGTGATAAATTGGTGACATGGTAGAACAAAGAAGCTGGAAGAAAATCAGATTCATGGTAGGGAGACTCATAGCACTGCTATTGGGTGCCCAGAGTTGCACTGGACAGCCACTGTAGCTTTGCAAAGTTAACCAATAGAGAATATTACGTAATTTCTAAAAAAGGCTGCTGACACTGTCTCCTGTCTTCCTTACAGTCCTCTGAATCTTAATACTGATTAATAGCATTGCTTTCTAACTTGTGCCCTGAGAGTTTCGGGGTGGTTTGAACCAGCTGATTGGCTTTATTTACTGTTAACAGTGAGACTGAGGACTATACCTGGTGAGACTCTGGAACCCCTAGTCACATAGCAGGAATACTCTACGTGACTCGCAGCATGTAAGAAATTCCAGCTGAGACTCCGTTTGGGTGATTCATCCACATGTCAGCGGTTCTGGATATGAGAAAGAAAGTATATCCTGCAAAGACCCTTTCAGAGGAAGGGCAGCTGAACCCATGAGTAACTTTTCTGACCCTTTGATGAGACAGTCTTCAGCTGTGAGACTTGTCCTTAATGTGTTGCTACAGTGCATCTTTTCCTTATAATGAACTGTAGATTTCTAAGTGTCATCATTTGGGTACCATGGCTCTTCCCAGAGTTTATCTTGTTCTCTACTACCTGAAAATGCCTGACAAACTCCGCTGGCATATTTGAACAAGGAAGAGGCCAGTTCTCAGGTGATGGAAGTAGTGTTCCCTCGAGATGGTGAGGTTTCCAGTCAAAGCAGGGGTGCTGAGAGTACAGAAGAAGGGGAAGGTTGGACTGAATTAAGGGGTAGGCTTGTTAATGATGGGCCAGTCACCATTTAATTGGACAAAGATATGAAATGGGCTTCCCAGGTGGTGCTAGTGGTAAAGAACCTGCCTGCCAATGCAGGAGACGCAAACGGGTTCTGTCCCTGGGTTGGGAAGATCCCCTGGAGAAGGAAATGGCAACCCACTCCAGTATTCTTGCCTGGAGAATCCCTTGGACAGAGGAGCCTGGTGGGCTACAGTCCATGGGGTCACAAAGATACTTGACTAAAGCTACTTAACATGCACACATGGAATGGAGAGAGGGGAGGAGGAGGCAATGACAATGAAGGATTCAACCTTAGGCATTAAGGGCAGCTATGCTAATATGGTTTGAGCAATCTCTATGAGATGCAGAGAAATCTCTTTTTTTAAGAGAATAGTGAAAGTTGTAACCTGTAGGTGAGTTGAAGAACCAATAATATAGCCTTTAGTTGAGCCTTTTATATCGTCTATAGCCTATACTCCATCCAGAGATAGAAAATTTTGATTAGAAAATCAGATTTAGAAAACAGATAAACCAGATGTTTGGCAAACAGTGACTGTACCTTGTATATGTCCTTTTATGGGGTTGCAGTCCATGGGATCGCAAAGAGTTAGACATGTCTGGGGAACTGCACAACAATAATAACAACAAGGTCCTTTTAATGTTTGTGATTATTATTCCTTCTTTCAGTCCACAATACTGAGTGCTACTATGTGTCAAAACTATGCTACATGCTTAGAATAAAGCTAAATCTACAGGCCTGGCCTCTGATCGCAAGGGGCTGCTTGATGTAACACCATGAAATATTTGGCTATGGAGAGACTAATGTAAAGTGGGAAGATTGTGAATTGAAGAAAATAAAAAGTGATGATTGTGAAATTATGAAATAACAATCTGGGTTTTTAAGTAAGGCTGTTTGCCTAAAGATATTCACATAAGAATACTAGAATCTTGATAAATTGTTGGAAGATTTTGGAGCAGTTAAAATAATCAATGATCACTCTATGCTGACTCTGTTACTTTGGTAAAGTGATAAAAGAAGGTCTGCGCCAAATCTCACTCCTGGCCACGGGGAACTGAATTTGCTGGGCTGCAAAATGGCCAATTCTGGTGGGTACAGCAACAAGGAGGAAGTTAGCAAAGCTTTCAGTGGGGGTTTCTCAACTTTGACACTATTGAGGTGAGTTTGGTGGCAAGCCCTGCTTACTCCATTACATCTCTGCTCCTAGTCTCTCATTAATTAAACCAGCCGTGCCTCAGATTGCTAAACTCCAAACTATAAGCAAAATTATAAGCAAAATCTGGAAACATTAAGAAGAAAATCCAGGACGGCAGAATGGATGAACGGTTCATTTCCCTCTCAGCTACTTGAACTTCAAAACTGAGTGTCAACAATGTCTTCTAAGTTCAGGTGGAATTCTTTAGTCTCCTCACTATGTGACACCCTCAAAATTGCTCTGTATTACTTTAGCTTGATGTATTATAATTACTTAATTCAATGTCTATCTCCCCAGACATGGAGAGCACCTGGAGACCGATCACCAGGTCTCATTAATTTTTCTGTCCACTGGGACTGAAACAGTACCAGAAGTATGTGTGTGTGCATGTGCTAAATCGCTTTAGTCGTGTCCTATTCTTTGCGACCCCATGGACTGTAGCCAGCCAGGCTCTTCTGTCCATGGGATTCTCCAGGAAAGAATACTGGAGTGGGTTGCCATGCCCTCTTCCAGGGGATCTTCCCAACCCAGGGATTGAACCTGCATCTCTTATATCTCCCGCATTGGCAGGCAGGTTCTGTATCAGTAGCACCACCTGGGAAGTCCATACATGTGCATTTACTGATAAAAGCCACTGTTCTTTACTGTCACCCATTATTCAGGGCTCAGACCTGATGTCAGTGTAGCTCACCCTATAATCCAGCCACAGTCTCTTGGGTAAAGTGCCCAACTCCTTTCTGGCACTTTGGGGAGGCAGTGGACCTACAAACCCAAGAATGCAGGCTCTGCAGTCAGCCTGACTAGGCTGGAATTCTGGACATGTCTAAATCCCAACTGTGTGATCTTAGGCTTCCACTTTCTGCTGTCTATCACCTAACCACAGTTCCTATGGTTTCTATGGTGCAAGGTTTTTGTGAGGATTAAATGAAATAATAATATATGTAAAGCATTAAGCAGTTAGAACTGGGCATGGAGCAACAGACTGGCTCAAAATTGGGAAAGGAGTACGTCAAGGCTGTATATTGTCACCCTGCTTATTTAATTTATATGCAGAGTACATCATGTGAAATGCTGGGCTGGATGAAGCACAAGCTTGAAACAAGATTGCTGGGAGAAATATCAATAACCTCAGATACGCAGATGACACCATGGCAGAAAGTGAAGAAGAATTAAAGACCCTCTTGATGAAAGTAAAAGACAAAAGTGGAAAATTTGGCTTAAAACTCAACATTTAGAAAACTAAGATCATGGCATCTGGTCCCATCACTTCATGGCAAATAGATGGGGAAACAATAGAAACAGTGAGAGGTTTTATTTTTTGGGGCTCCAAAATCACTGCAGATGGTGACTGCAGCCATGAAATTAAAAGACGCTTACTCCTTGGAAGAAAAGCTATGACCAACCTAGACAGCATATTAAAAAGCAGAGACATTGCTTGGCCAACAAAAGGTCCATCTAGTCAAAGCTATGGTTTTTCCAGTAGTCATGTATAGACGTGAGAGTTAGATTATAAAGAATGCTGAGTGCTGAAGAATTGATGCTTTTGAACTGTGCTGTTGGAGAAGACTCTTGAGAGTCCCTTGGACTGCAAGGAGATCCAACCAGTCCATCCTAAAGGAAATTAGTCCTGAATATTCATTGGAAGGACCAATGCTGAAACTGAAACTCCAATACTCTGGCCAACTGATTTGAAGAACCGATTCCTTGGAAAAGACCCTGATGCTCGGAAAGATTGAAGGCAGGAGGAGAAGGGGATAACAGAGGATGAGGTAGTTGAATGGCATCACTGACTCGATGGACATGGATTTGAGCAAGCTCTGGAAGTTGGTGATAGACAAGGAATCCTGGCGTGCTGCAGTTCATGGGGTCGCAAAGAGCTGGACACAACTGAGCGACTGAACTGAACTGAACTGAAAGCCCTAAGCAGTGACTGGAACATCTTTAAACTATTGTTGTTGCTGTTGTTATTTTTTATCATCATCATTATAATCATCATTTACCTTGCCTTATCTCTGCTGGTTTCTTTGGGTAGGGGTAGTTGCCTATTTGGAGAATTAAGAAGAGTCAGAAAGCTTCAGGAACTCAGGGCTGAACCCTTTTGGGTCCTCCCGGTGTTGTATGTAAAGTGCAGGTATGGATTTGTGATTAAATAAACCTGATCTCCTCAGTGCACCCTGTCTGGGTGGTAAAGAGATTGATGTCATCCTAATCCTTGCATTAAGAAAGACACGGACCTGAGAGTGAAGTGACTGTCCGCAGTGAGCAGTGGGTCTGCACAGGAGATGGTGCCCAGGTTCCTGAGGGGTCTCTGCTGGGCTCTCCGAGGTGGGTATGCATCATGCTGGCACTACCAGTGCCTATTAAGCAATGCACTTGCTCTTGCAACACTGGCAGTAAGGCAGTAATTCATTAATTCTGGCATCTGTCTACTCCCAGCCCAAGAGAAATTGGCACTGTAATTATCAGTCTAATGATACCGCTTTTGTTGCAACATGTACATAACATTTCTTTTCTCCATCTGGGAGGAAAGTGGGAAGCCCTCTATCTTTCAACCTCTCAGAGTCCCTGCATGACAGATGTGAGAGCTTTGAGTTGCTGATTTGTCCTGTTTATATTTTTCTTTTGCATTTTCAGCATCACTTTTTGAATCTCTGTGGGATGAGAAGGTATCTTAGTCTGTTCAGGTGGCTAAAACAAAATTACACAGACCTGGTAGTTTAGAAACAACAGGAATTTGATTCTTCCAGGAGGCTGGGAAGTCTGAGATTAGGCTGCCAGCATGGTGGGATGAGGCCCCTTTTCATGGTTCGTAGCCTGCATTTTCTTACTGTGTCTTTAGTTGTGGGAGGGGCTAGAAAGCTCTGAGGAGTGGGATCTCTTTTATAAGAACAATGATCCCATTCATGAAGGCTCCATCCTCATGACCTAGGCACCTCCCAAAGGCCCCACTTCCCAGCACTCTCATCTTTGCAGGTTAGGATTTCACATATGAGTTTTGAGAGGACACAAACATTCAGACCAGGAGGAGGTGAAGATTTTTTCATAGCAATCCTTTTTTTGTTTTTTTTACTTTAAACTTTTTAATTAGTGTTGAGGGTATAGTCATGTAATAGTATTGTACAACATTGCTCATTATTAGAGAATGCAAATCAAAACTACAATTAGATATCACTTCACACCAGTCAGAATGGCCATCATCAAAAATGCACAAAGAATAAATGCTGGAGAGGGTGTGGAGAAAAGGGAACACTCTTGCACCATTGGTGGGAATGTAAATTGATACAATCACTATGGAAGACGGTATGGAGATTCCTTAAAACACTAGGAATAAAACCACCTTATGACCCAGCAATTCCACTCCTAGGCGTATACCCTGAGGAAATAAAAATTGAAAGAGACACATGTATGCCACTGTTCATTGCAACACTATTTATAATAACTAGACATGGAAGCAACCTAGATGTCCATTGACAGATGAATGGATAAAGAAGTTGTGGTACATATACACAATGGAATATTACTCAGCCATAAAAAGGAACACATTTGAGTCAGTTCTAATGAGGTGGATGAACCCAGAACCTATTATACAGAGGAAGTGAGTCAGAAAGAGGAAGATAACCACCATATTCTAACACATATATATGGAATCTAAAAAAATGGTACTGAAGAATTTACTTACAGGGCAGCAGTGGAGAAACAGACATATAAAGTAGACTTATGGACATGGGGACAGAGGAGGAGAGGGTGAGATGTATAGAGAGAGTAACATGGAAGCTTATATTACCATATGTAAAATAGATAGCCAACGGGAATTTGCTGTATGGCTCAGGAAACTCAAACAGGGGCTCTGTATCAAACTAGAGGGGTGGAATGGGGAGGGAGATGGCAGGGAGGTTCAAAAGGGAGGGGATATATGTATACCTATGGCTGATTCATGTTGAGGTTTGACAGAAAACAACAAAATTCTGTAAAGAAATCCTTCAATAAAAAATAAATTAATTAAAAAATATAGTAGCTTCAAGTGAACAGCAAAGGGACTCAGCCATACATATACAATTGTATCCAATCTCCCCCAAATCGCCCTCCCATTCAGGCTGGCACATAATATTAGCAATTCTGAAATGAATGTATGGCAAGTTCTTAAAACAATGCCTGGCACATGGACAGTGTTATATAACTATTTGCTGCTGCTGCTGCTAAGTCACTTCAGTCGTGTCCGACTCTGTGCGACCCCCATGGACGGCAGCCCACCAGGCTCCCCTGTCCCTGGGATTCTCCAGGCAAGAACACTGGAGTGGGTTGCCATTTCCTTCTCCAAGTATTTACTACTTTCCTTATAATGTAGTAATAAGTGCTCATTTTTTGGCTATTTGTTTCACTGGAATACAACACGTGGAAAAAGCTCTGTCCTGTTTTGGGCAATAGGTTCAGCAAACATTCCCCCGTTTAAGAACCAATCGATCGTGGCTCTCCCCTATGTGGGGCTTCCCAGGTGGTGCTAGTGGTAAAGGATCCATCTGCCAACTCAGGAGACAAGGGTTGCACGTTCGATCCCTGGATCGGGAAGATCCCCTGGAGGAGGAAATGGCAACCCACTCCAGCATTCTTGCCTGGAGAATCCCATGGACAGAGGAGCCTGGTGGGCTACAGTCCATGGGGTCACAAAGAGTCAGGCACTACTGCTGCTGCTGCTGCTAAGTCACTTCAGTCATGTCCGACTCTGTGCGACCCCATAGACGGCAGCCCACCAGGCTCCCCCGTCCCTGGGATTCTCCAGGCAAGAGTACTGGAGTGGGTTGTCACTGCCTTCTCCAATGCGTGAAAGTGAAAAGGGAAAGTGAAGTCACTCAGTCGTGTCCGACTCTGTGCGACCCCATAGATGGCAGCCCACCAGGCTCCCCAGTCCCTGGGATTCTCCAGGCAAGAGTACTGGAGTGGGTTGTCACTGCCTTCTCCAATGCGTGAAAGTGAAAAGGGAAAGTGAAGTCACTCAGTCGTGTCCGACTCTGTGCGACCCCATAGATGGCAGCCCACCAGGCTCCCCAGTCCCTGGGATTCTCCAGGCAAGAGTACTGGAGTGGGTTGTCACTGCCTTCTCCAAAAGGAGTCTTCTATGAAAGTTCAAAGTCCCCTTACAAACCTCATTGTATCACCCCAGGCAGCCAGTGCCAAGCAGTCGACATTGGCAACCCGGATAAAACATTTGCCATCTCAGCCTAGGAGCTTACATTCTAGAGGCCTCAAGAACTCTGCCTCTCATAGTGAACTAGGTGTGGTAAAGCTGAGTTATTCTAAGTGTATTTGAAGCTCCCCAGCTCAAAGCCTGAGTGAAACTAAGGCTAAACCTATTTGACCTCCTCCACCCCGGGCACATTCTTGATTTACCTCTTTGAACTTTGAGATTCTTAATTTTCAGCAGTCTTTTACCTGAATGTCTGTTCAGCAATGAGGAAGTCTGAATATTGCCAAGGTGTTTAGAATTAGCCCTTTTTTGAATCAAAGACTTAGTTCTAAACGGAAAGACACTGATGTGACTTAGTAGTATAGGTTCTAGTATGTAAAATAAAAGAATAATAAAATAATAATTAACTAATTTTAATAATAAAAATCCTCAATTCTGTGCAGAAATGGTTGTTTGGAAACTCAAAATCTTTAATGTATCGTGGGCGGTATATTTTTCTTCATTACAAAGTAGAAAATTATTTTCTGTTTCTATATTCTACAAAGGATAAAAACATACATTTAAGCATTCTGTAATATATTACTTGTCCCTACAAGCTAACTCTGAGACTGTTTTAGCCCTTCATTCAGCTAAATGAATACTAAATGACCATGAATATAATATTTCTACAATACTTATTTTTTGAGATGAGCCAAGTCACATCTCAGTTTTTCAACTATCTCATCTGTAATATTAATGTCCAAACCTCAGTCCAACCAATATTTATGGGCCTCACAAAAATTTAAAATGTATTTCTTTTTTTTTAATGTATTTCTAAAATGCCTTTCAGACATAAAATTCTACGAAAGCACTGAATAAATATGTGTATATATACATATATATGTATATATAAACATGTGTATATATACATATATATATAAACATACATATATATATATCTCAAGTCAAAGTGTTAGTCGCTCAGTCGTGTCCAACTCTTTATGACCCCATGGACTGCAGCCTACCAGGTTCCTCTGTCCCTGGGGATTCTCCAGGCAAGAACACTGGAGTGGGTAGCCATTTCCTTCTCCAGGGGGTCTTCCCAACCCAGGGATCAAACGTGGGTTGCAGGCAGATTCTTTACCATCTGAACCACCAGGGAATATATATATATATATATATATATATATATATATATATACACACACACACACACACATATACATTGGAAAAGGAAATGGCAACCCTCTCCCGTATTCTTGCCTGGAGAATCCCACATACAGAGGAGCCTAGGGGGCTACAGTCCATGGGGTCCCAAGAGTCGGACACAACTTACAGACTAAACCACCACCACCACTATATATATATATACACACATATATATGTGTGTGTGTATATATATATATATATATATATATAAAACCTTTAAAGAACATTTTCAATTTGACTTTTTTTTTTTTTTTAAAGTTTTGGCCCAGCCACACGGCATGTAAGATTTCAGCTCCATGGCTACGGATCGAATCCCGGTCCCCTGCACTGGAAGCATGGAGTTTCAACCATTGGATGGCCAAGGAAGTCCTTGTTTTCCTTTTTAAATGTTCAAATCCTCAACCCAGAATAAGGGCACATTAAGATAGGGATGTCCCAGTCCATAATAGCTGCATCCTGCAATTGCCTGAACCTTCTAATGGGAATGTTTCTGTATCTTCTTATAGTCACTTCTATGACTGTAGTTCCGCTGGACTGTGGTTTTTCAGGAGCTGTCTTGAAATGGGGAGGATTTGGTTAATTATCGGTGTGGCAGATGAACAGAGATGACCCAGGACATTCTAATGACTCGTTCCTCTAGCAGTGTTCCAGATTCAGTAAGCTTCTTTAAAGACTCCTGGCTGTCACGGAAGGTATATTTCAGAACCTGTAATAGGAGCCCCCACCTAGTGTGGCTCTGCTTCAGTGTTCTTTGCTCTCCAAGCAGGTGTCGACGCTGGAGTCTACTGCTGCTCTCAGATGAGAAAGAAGTTTCCAGGATGCTTTTCACATTTTCATAGGCGGTGAAATCACAAAACGATCAGAATGCTTATGTTTACTTCAGGATGTAACAGATTGCTTTCCTATTTCCTGATCTCAGCCTTCCAAAGGACTTTTCTCTCCTAAGGATCTTGATTCCAAAGAGCAGTGCATTTCCTGTGTGTGTATCTGGGCCCCAGTCTTCCAGGCACCATGGGCAGAGAAGAGATCCCTCCCAGCTTAAGTTTAGTGTTTTGTTTTTTAAAAGAGAATCCAAGATAGGTTGGATACTGTGGCACCTGGTCAAGGTAGAGTTGTATGTGCTGTTGATGTCAATTAAAAGGGTGATAACAGAAGTACATATTTTTGGTCTACCAAGGCCATAAATTGCAGAAAGAATTCACCAAAGACAGCAGGTCGGTGAGTGAGCTGGTTTAATTGAATTGGTATTTGTACAAGGTGACACCCTCTCTCATACCACCCACCCCCTCCCTGGGTGACTCAGCCACTGAAGGAGAAGCCTCTGAACTGTTCATTAACGCAGGCAGGTGGAGGTGGAAACTGCTTTCAGTAAACCCCACGTACTCATTCGTCTCAGCCGGATCACCTGGGGGAATCACTGCAGGTTGTTTAGACAGAAAGTCCCGGTTTTCTGCCCAAGACAGGTAAGTTGAATTATATTTGCAAAGGTAAAGACATCTGCTTTATTGTGTCACTTTCTCTGCTTCCTTTGCAAGTGGTTAAAATTAGAACTTACTCTGTTAACTTTGTCTTCTTTCCGGTGAAATTTTGACAGCTTCCAACTGGCTGCTCTGCTTGTCCACAGCTCTGCTGCTCTTTGTTGTGATTTTAGATGGCGTTGCTTTTAAATTCTCCACAATTTTACACATTTCTGGCAGCAGAGAAATGAAAGCCTGTTTGAGTTTCCATGTGGGAGCTGTCAGCTGGCAAATCTGGTCACACATAAGGATAGTAAATTCTTTAAGTCGAGGGGCCAGCATTTGCTGGTTTACTTTCTCAAGATACTATAAAAACCTTTTTTAAAAGGAGCTCCCTGTCTTCACAGATGACGCTTTTACTGAAATGGTGAGCTCTACCGTTTTATAGATAAGAAGTCTTTATTTGTTTATCTTGACTGCTGAAAACACTGCAAGTCAGTCACTGAGCTATGTGAGAGGGCTAGCTCTCCACCCTGTCCTCTCCAAATAAGAAAATCATGTTTATTGAGTGAATGTACCAAGAAATAAAGCAGGGCGGGATTAACTGGCTGAGGGGTGGTATGCAGTTTCCCATAGAGATTCATTCGTGTGCATTTTGCCAACTTGACTATGTTATATCCTGAGTTCCAATTTCCAAATTGATTAATGTACATGGGGGCAATTTTCAATGTCTATTCAAATCCTAGTCCTGCAAAACCAGTTTTAGAAGTCCTTTGATAAGAATAGAAAAGTTATTTTAACCAGGCTTTCTTTTATAATTAATAGCTAAGCTGATTTGTCAGACCTGTGTTTTTTCTCCACCATTTCCATTCAAAACTCAGAGCTGTGGGAATCAAACCCAGGTGCTAATCACCCTGAAAGAAAGAGAGCTCTCTTTCTTTCAGAAGGGTGCTTCCCACAGCACATCTGTCTCGGCCTTGAATTCTAGAGATTACATCACTTTCCATTGCTGAGCAGGTCACCTGCCATCTCAGAGGCATTTAGAGCTCAGTGCTCAAAGGTTACTGAGGAATTTTATAATTGGTTTTCAAACATTTTTAGCAATCCGAAAGCTAAAAGGTATCATTTGTGGATTATAACTTTGTCATGAAATGTGATCAGATTTAAAACCGGCTTTCTCTTCCACCATTTATAATGCACAAATGGTCCTTCTGATGTTTGCTGTCTTCCAGAACTAGGAAAATCAATTTGAGAAAACTGTGAGATTACATCAATAAAAATTTTGGTAAAACATTTGGTCGATTCTGAATGTCAGGGTAGACAGAGAATGCAGATAAAAGGCCAGGATTTTTATTACAATTTTAGCTTCATGTGAAATCTTAGAGCCAATTGACATAAAGAAGATGATATAGTATGCACATGTAGGTTGTAGGTAGGTTGCAGGTTGTGATACACGCACTCAGAGCCAGCCTCACCTCGGCTGCCAGTCTGTAGGTGCTGTTCATCTGGCTGACTCCTCTAACTGCTGGAATTTTGATTGAAATAGCTGAGAGATTCATTTTCCTGGGGACTTTGTCAACAAAGAGGAGATGTTTTGAATGACAAAGCCCAGGCTGTGAAATGAACTGTATATAGTTAACTAAGCAGTCAACTCAAGCGATTTTCACTGATAGTGACCCTATGATTTGGGCATCGACTCCAAGCACTCTTCAAGAGGGATGTGATAGACTCATTGACCAGCCAGTGGTCCATGGGAAACCTTTGCTGGTCCCACAGTTTGTCTTCTGATATGGTCCTGCTTCTAGGCTATTGGTTGATCATGTTTCTCTTGCTGAGAACTTTGAAATAAGGGTTTTGTGTATTAATTATTGGAAACTTGTCTGTAGTTGCTTGAAGTTTACTTTTGAATCAAAACTTTTTATCAAATGTGTTTCTTAAGGGTTTCTAGTCCACTGTAAAAAAATCCATGTGATTTTAGAATTTGGTAAAGACCCGTCTGTAAATGGATGCTCTGTCAAATAACAGCTATATTTATTAGATTTGTGTTTATGTTAGTTGCTGAGCTTTTTAAAGATATGAATCATCCTTTTACTGTGATTATTAAATGGAAGAGTGCTTTTTATAGCTATCCATTAAACAACAACTGGCTTACTTCTAGTTCTGAACTCATTGTAATTGTATACTTGAGAGCTCTAAGCGTCTAAATAATTTATTCTCTGTTTCGAGACCCAAGTTTTCCTGGCCTAAAATGTGATTAAGTCTCCTTTTAATGGAACCTTCTGGGAGAAAGTAATAAATCATATAGACCATACTTTTTTAAACTAGAATACACCCATCCCAGGAAACTGTGACAGTATTCCAGAAAATTCTCAGAAGCCACAAGATATGCATAGTACATCTGCATCAAGAACTAATTTTAAGTATTTTGGAGAAAACGGCCTCCCTGCAGCCTTACCTTCCTCCCTCATCTTTCCCAGTGTTCTGTCTCTCATTAAGTAAACATTTGACAGAAATCTATAAGGCTGGAATCCAGATAGACTTGGATTTAATTATGACCCCACTTAGACCAAGTGTCACTTGTATGATCATACTTACCTCACAGTACCAGCGAATAAAAAGAAAATTTAGGGTTCCTGCTTGATTATGCATATATTTGTATAATAAGATAATATTACTTATGCAGTCTTTCACAAGAACACAAAGAGATGCAAAACATGGAGAAAAAATTTCCATATGAGAAATGTGGGACCTAGATTAAGAAAATCACAGAAGTTTACTATAAGGCCTAAACTTTGTTGAGAAAAAACATCTTTGAGTAGGTTCCTGGATGAACAGATTGAATGTCATCAATGTCAGCTCTTCTTAAACTATTTTATAGGATTCATGCAGTTCCAATCAAAAGTGTTAATAGAATATTTGTTTTGAAATCAAAGAAAATAATTTTAGTGTTTATCTTAAGAAATTAATAAATTAGAATAGCTGATAGAATTTCTACAAGGGAAATTAGTGAGGGGTGCTTGTATTAAATATTAAAATGTATTATAAAAAGACCGAACTAAAATAGTTTGTTTCTGTTGCCAGAAACTAATGGTAGATCTATGGAACAGAAGAGACAGCCATGAAGCACATTCTTTAATATATAAGAAATTTTTTATGTGACAAAGGAAAAATCATGTATCAGTGGGAAAGGGATTATCAAAGTAAATCCATATAGATTAGAGTTTATATGTAACAATAAAATACATTCTTTAATTAGAAGAAAATGTGTAAATATTTATTAATCTCATTTTTGCAACAAATGTTCCTCTAGAATTGATTATGTGCCAGACACAATAATAATATTTGGAAATACAACTGTAGAGAAAATGGTCTTGGTAACAACCCTCAGATTTACAATGTGTGTGTGTGTTGGAGATGGAGACAAACTATTCAGCCACGCAAACAGGCAGTCTGTATGGTAATGTTGTTATGGAGAGGTACTCTTTGCCTTGTGAACACTTAGTAAGCCTCTTAACTCAGCCTGGAGAAGTGAAGGTGCAGGCAGGTTGTGATGGTATCACTGAATGCCTCTAGGAGGATATGTAATGTGTGACCTGAAAAGTCTTTCCTGAAAGGAGAGTAAGGGTGAATCTGCTAAGTCACTTCGGTCGTGTCCGACTCTGTGCGACCCCATAGACGGCAGCCCACCAGGCTCCCCCGTCCCTGGGATTCTCCAGGCAAGAACACTGGAGTGGGTTGCCATTTCCTTCTCCAATGCATGAAAGTGAAAAGTGAAAGTGAAGTCGCTCAGTCGTGTCCGACTCTTGGCGACCCCATGGACTGCAGCCTACCCGGTTCCTCCATCCATGGGATTTTCCAGGCAAGAGTACTGGAGTGGGGTGCCATTGCCTTCTTCAAGGGTGAAGAGAGGCTCAGAAAGAATGCTTTAGGCAAAAACTGTAGCGGGAGCAACAGCATAAAGGTGATGAAAAGGATGGAGCCCTCAGGAATTGGAACGACTTAGTCTAGCAGTAGCTCAGATGGTAAAGAATCTGCCTGCAATGCAGGAGACCCAGGCTGGGTCGGGAAGATCCCCTGGAGAAGGAAATGGCAACCCACTCCAGTATTCTTGCCTGGAAAATCCCATGGACAGAGGAGCCTGGCAGGCTACAGTCCATGGGGGTCACAAAAAGTCAGATAGGACTGAGTGGCTAAATTCCCTAGTCTAGCTGAAAGTAGAGCTTGAGTGAAGCATGGGGAGTGGGAAGAAAGAAGACCGGAGGGTACAGACTTGTCAGCCTTGTCAACAATTTGGATTTTATCCTGACATAAATGGAGTCCATTGAAGAATTTTAAGCAAAGTAGTGACTTGTGAGAATGGATTAAGAGTGTAAGTCTAGAGATTGGGAATATAGGTAGGAAGCTGTTAAAACTGTAAGCAAATCATGCCAGCTTGAATATAGAAAGATAGACAATCAAGAGAGATGTAAGAGAAGAGTTACAGTATTTGGTGATCGCTTGGATTTTGAGGTCAGAAAAAAAGTTTTATTGATGGTCTACAGGGGTTTTAAGGAGTAAAAGAATTCAAAAGGGGAAAGATAGAGAATTACAAAATTAGAAGCTGCTAATGAAAAATCAGAATTAGAAGCCAAATGAATACTGGGAAAGTAAAAATAAATATTTCTGACCTATAAAGATGTCAGACATATAAACGTTTTCCTACAAAGAAAATAAGAAAGCAATAAGAAATCTGTAATATTAATCAGTGGATAATTCACAAAATAAGAAAATAACCAATAAAATTATAAAAATATGCATTTGAGCCCAAATGATTCTACTTTCACCTATTATATTATTAAAGAGAGTAATAAATGACAATTCTAAATCCTGGCCAGTGTGTGGACATTCATGTGCTGAGGGTGGATTGTAAACTGGTATCAAGTTTATGGGAAGATATTTCACAATACAGACCAAGTACATTTTAGAAGTTACACCCCTTGGCAAATAATTTTACTTCTAAAGATCTATAAGACATAGATAAGAATAATAAGGGATGTGGTCAAAAGATTTGTATGGTTTTGTTGGAAAAAAACAGAGGAGTTATGTTATACTGATAGACCCACAAGATGAAATATTTTGTACTTGCAGAAGAATTAATTATTCAAATATTTTTAAATGGTATTGAAAATGTGCATCAATAGGCTGTAATATGCAAAATGATAATAATGGTAATAAAACAACCCTGGAGGAAAAGAACAAAGGTTGATGAAAGGTATCTGACTTTTTCCTTCTTTGTGCTTTCTTATATTTTCCACATTTTCTGTTGAACATATATTACTAATATAATAAGAGATTTTACTGTGTAAAATTGAGATGAAGAGTGACCACATGACAGAGCTGTAGTGAATATGAAATAAGATTAAGATAAAGAACTTAGGGTAACAGTGTTTTGGTTCACAGTACATGGTCTAAATTTGGGTTTTTTTACTCATTTAACAAATGTTTTCAGTTAGAACTGAAAATAGTGCTTGAGGGGCTCAGGCAATAGATAATTTTTATTAGATAGCATTTTTATTATTAATAATAAACATTAGACCAGTGTCATGAGATGAATTTAATCACTGTCACAGAGACTAGGACTCTGCGTGCTACAGCTTGATGTTTTCTATCATCTGCAGTAAAGATTGGTGGTGGAAATAAGGGCAGCTGGGGGCTCATGCTAAAAGCAAGAACAAGCAGTAAAAACATTTTATGGTCGATGGTTTGTTGTTTAGTCACTCAGTTGTGTCCAAACTCTTTATGAACTTATGGACTGTAGCCCTCCAGGTTCCTCTGTCCGTGGGATTTCCCAGGCAAGAATACCGGAGTGGGTTGCCATTTCCTTCTCCAGGGGATCTACCTGACCCAGGGATTGAACCCGTGTCTCTTGCATATCCTGCATTGGCAGGCAGATTCTTTACCAGTGAGTCACCAGGAAAGCCCTTGGTTGATGGTTTTCAGATTCCAAATTCGTAGCATATAGATAACTGGCTGGCTCCAAGATTTCCTTTGTGCTACATTCTGAACTATTTCACCCTCAGTAAGCAAGTTTTCTAATGGCAAGTGTAGACTGGGAAGCTGTGTAACTAAAGAAATAGCAAATTTCTAACCATCACAGCAGGCTAAGCAAGTCTTTCCCAGCCTCGTAATTATTGGATTTCCTTCTACAGTGCGTGTGAAGGCTAAACATAGTCCATTAACTTAAATGCACTTATTAACGTTTACACTTCGTGAAGCTCTGTTTGTTTTATCCTTACATAATATTTCATGTTCTTTTAGGTGATAATTAGTTGTTTGATGGTTTGTTGTATTTATCTCACAGAAGATAATGCTGTTGTTTATTGGTTTGTAATTATAGAGTTTCTCTTATTCTTCTGTTGAAAATAGTTTAATAGCGTTTGTGCTTTTTTCAGTTTCTAGGCGTTTTTCCCTATTATCAGTAATTTCTGGGAAGCAAGTATAGTAGGTATTATTGAACCATGAAGGCTTTTTCATACACAAAAATGAATACCACCAAGCCACATATGTCATTCTAGACATTTTTGCTGTGTTTATTTCCATAGTATATGTTTGCTTTTGGTTTTCCCCTCATCACTTTAGCGATTTCTCCTAGGCAACTATTCACATTTGGTCTTTTCCATAAAGATATCAATTTACCTAAGTATATTAGAAGCTCAATAAATTAACTCTGGAGAGACTCTGGAGCATCCAACTATCTCTCTGCTGTTCCCATGATACTTTGTTAAAAAGATCAGAGAAAGTCTGCCCCAAATCTCTCTCTTGGTGGAGGTCCATCACACATTTCTATTGCAAAGGGAATGTCATTCTCCTCACCCTTTCTTTTAACCTGGTAACTTTCTACCTGTTGACACCTTTTTATTTCCCGAGCTTCTGGGACAGGAACTCTGATGTCAGCCCTGTTTGGGTTGGAATCCCAATTGTGCACTGGCTTTGTAACTTGAGGCAAACTGCTCATCCTAAAAACCTCTTTCCAAAAAGAGCCATTTTTTCCTCCTACTTTCCTTGTTTTCTTTTTTTATTAGAGGACATTACTCAGCTACAAAACAGAAGGAACTAATATCACCCCCTCTCCACATTTCCAACTCATGCACTGCCTTCTGCAAACAGACTCTGACTTCACTGAAATCATTCATTACAAAGTTTACTTAGATGGAGAAGGAGGATAATCTCAGTATCAGCCTTAAGGCATTATGTGGGTATGTATTATGCATAATACATGCATGCGTGCGTGCTAAGCCGCTTCAGTCATGTCTGACTCTTTGTGACTCTATGGACTGTAACCCAACAGGCTCCTCTGTCCATGGGATTCTCCATGCAAGAATACTGGAGTGGGTTGCCACGCCCTCTTCCAGGGGATCTTCCCCAACCCAGAGATCGAACCCACGTCTCCTTCAGCTCCAGCAATGCAGGCAGACTCTTGACTGCTGAGCCACCGGGAAGCCCTAGCATAATACATATACAATCTAAGCTGAATAGGGCTAACACTATCACATGACCAAGTACCAGTGGTGAATTCTTTTTGTTGGCGTTTTTCTCTTTTCTTCTTTCATCTTCTAGTTTGTTACCTATTTTCTGCCCTGCATTTTTTTTTTCTTTTCTGTCTTGCTCTTCCTAGTCTCTTTCATCTCTGCACCACCTCATTCCAGTTGCTTTGCTCACACAATCTTTCTTAGGGAGAGTTAGCAGGGAGTGGTAACCCGTAGCACTTATTAGGTATGTCAAGAGGCATTTTGTCCTTGGGAGGGAAGAGAGAAACCCACAAAGTCTTTTTGTCAGGAGGACCCAAAAATGGAGAGGAGTGCAGCTCAGCTGGGAGGTGACCCAGGGGAGTCTCTGAGTTGGGCTAGGAGGAGCTGGGGCTGACTGGCTCCGGGGGCAGGGGGATCACCTGGTGACCTAAATCTCTCAAGGAAGTGCTATTATTCAAGATAGAAATTGATAAGGCCCAGAGGGAGATGAAGAGGATCTGAAAAGGGACAACTTGAAGAAATAGGGGATGTTTGATAGTTTCAAATGCATCCAAAGAAAACCATGGAAAACTTGACTGGCTTTGTAATTCAGAATTTAAGAAGACCAATTTTTTTCAGTATAGAAAATTTCCATATGTAAATACACATGTCTTTGGGCAGAAGCTGTAGAATTGGGTACAAACTAGCACTTTCTGGTGTTTGGCCACTAAGAGGAAATGAAAGAGAGGCCAAAAGTTGAAAATGTATATTTTTTCCTTCTACCATATTGACTTTTTTTGGCCATGCCACGTGGCTTCCCCAACCAGGGATCAAACCCAGGTCCCTGCAGTGGAAGTGTGAAGTCCTACCCACTGGACAGCAAGGGAATTCCCTCCCTATTGACTTTTGACAACATGATTTCACATCAGAGTTTTCAACTTAAGCATTTGGTGGTTTAAAAGGGAAAAGTTTCTGTAGTTCCCAGCATAATAGAGACACATCTTTGTACACATCTTTTCCCATAATATTGCACATTTAAAATATAGTTGTTGGCATATGTGCCAGTAACGGCATTTTGAGAAGCCAAGATGACAGTTGCATCTTTCTCATGAGAAGTTTAAAACTTGATTGGAAGGAAGCCAAGGACAGCACTTAGAAATAAATCTAATTGGCTGAACTGAGACTATTGAAGTGTGATTATCTGGGTGTTAAGTAAATATGAAACTCAGCATAACCTCAGCTGCTGAAATAAGTAATTTCTTTAAAAAATAATACAAAAATGAGATTTTGCTGCATGTATTTCTTGATATTACCAATTTGAAAGGTTTTTAATCTCCAACCCATTCTACAAACAGGTATTTAACAAAAGCATTATTCACAGGGACCTATATTGTTGATCCATTTTTAATAGCAGTACAGAAAATTTCCATATGTAAAAAATGTATATTCTGGTCAAGATGGAGTGTTCCATTGCAGTAAAATTTCTGTGGAATTAGAGGTTGATGAAACAGGAGCTTGTACCTTAAAGGTTTTAGATTGGAGCTTCTAGAAATGGTTCTGGGGCCACCAAATGGACTGACATAAGGAGATAATTAGGGTGCTGTGGCCAGTGGGTCCTAAGGAAAAATAAAAGAGCAGATAACCCTGAGGAAGTTTGTGCAGTTGTGAGTGAAACATGTAGATTTGATGGAAAAAAAAAAAATTTCCCACTGTATTAGTCACTTTTCACTTAAAAAAAAACTCCTGCATACTTATTACACTATTATCATTTAAAAATAGAATATATTATATTTTCCTGTCTCATTTCACATCAGCATTTGGTGGTTTAAAAGGAGTCGATGGACAGCAAGTAGCTCGGAAAGAGTATAAAACATTATCAAGCCATGGAGCAGGGAGAGAGATTCAGAGAAGGAGTCAGGTAAGGAATAGTGCCAGGTCACTCACGGCTTCAGTGTGGCCACGGAAGGGAAGAGGCTCGGGGTTGAGCTGCTCAGTGGTGATGGAGCAGCTATTTACTACTGCCGCTCCTCCCAGCTCCTCCCATTATCTCCCATCTTTTGGAACTTGTGGGCACTTCCTGCATATCTGGGATTGGCAACATCACATGATACTTTGTGCAACATGCAGTATCCTGCACTGAGAAGACCCTGGCGTTGCAGTCATATAGACCTAATTGCAGTTCCTGGCTGTCACTTCCTCTGTGACCTTGGCCACGTTATTTAGCCTCTCTTGAGTTCCTATAATTAGAAGTAATGATACTCATGTGGAGGATTAAATAAGACATTGTGCACTAAGCATGTGGCACAATCTGAAGCAACAGTAGGAACAAACACATGATCCTTCTTGCTAGGGGCATCAAACACATGGACATGTTGCAAGAAATAGTGTTTTACTAATAAAAGAGTTACTAGTATCTCATATTTTGAAGACCACCATGGGCTTTTAGACCTTCTGTTTCAGACCTACACAATGACCTTGTAACAGGCAAGAAGAGCACTAAGCTTGAGTAACAAAAATATGAAAGAGTAATCTCATGAATAAACTAGGAGGTTTACTTCTCTCTCACCCAAAGTTAAGAATTAGATCATCCAGGGCTGTCTGGCAACTCTGTAAGGAACCCTGCTCCTTCTAACTTCCCGCTCTGCCATTGTTAGTGTGTGACTTCAGTCCTGAGGTTAGTTCATAGTCCAGAGATGGCCACTCTTACCTTTAGTCTGGCAATTTCAGAGATGGGAAGTGTGAAGTGCAAAAGGCCTAACCCTTCCCAGGAACTTTCATGAAAGAGGGAACAAGTTGAAACTGGGGTGTCCCAGAGAAAGCAAGTGAGGTCACTGGAAGCTATTCCTAGAAAGTATCCCAGAGACTCTGGGGGTGGCGCCAGAAAGGTGTTTATGGGATACCAGAGGCTACTCATTGGCAGGGAGACAGCAGTAAGGGCCCTGATCTTGTCTGGATTTCAGAGCTTATGACTCCTTCTGGAGAATGCCTGGCTACCAAAGCGTGAAAATATCAGATGCTTTAGCAGGATCTGATTAGAGCCAGCCTTGAATATAAGGTGTGTATGTGTGTGTTAGTCACTCAGTCACGTTCGACTCTGTGACCACATGGACTGTAGCCCTCCAGATTCCTCCGTCCATGAGGTTCTCCAGGCAAGAATACTGGAGTGGGTTGCCATTCCCTTCTTCAGGGGATCTTCCTGACCTGGGTTCGAACCCAGGTCTCCCGGATTACAGGCAGATTCTTTACCATCTGAGCCACCAGGGAAGCCCAAATATACAGAGTTGCTACATATTACCACATTCCTCTGTCCATGGGATTTCCCAGGCAAGAATGCTGGAGTGGCTTGCAATTTCCTTCTCCACAGGACCTTCCCAATCCAGTGATTGAACATAGGTCTTGTATATCTCTTGCACTGCAGGCAGATTCTTTATCTGCTGAGCCACTGGGGAAGAGTAAATATAAGGTAAAGAGGAGGTTCTGTTCTCTCTACAACTGCAGGGAGTCCCTGGCAGAGAGGAAAAGATGATGAACCTTGAGCTGGAAAACCTCAGGTGGAGTCCCAGCTTTGCCTCTCAGCCACTGCTCGAGCCATGTCTCTGCTAAGTTGGGATTATATTACTCTTAGAACATGGCTATGTAAATGAAATGAGATAAATTATATATTACTACAACATCATCTACAAATTATTATTGTCTGAACTCTCCTCTTTCTTACCCAGCAGAGCATAAAGGGGCAGCAGAAGCCTGGCTTGGGGGGAAATTGAGGTGGAATATGGGGAGGATACCAAGGAAAATCTAAAGAAACAACATCCAGATAGAACCCTACATGTGTCCCCTTTAAGTCTGGCTTCTTTTGCTTAGCTTGTTTCAAGTTTCATCCACATTGTACTGCATATCAACATTTCATTTCCTTTAGTTGCCAACTAATATTCCACTGTATGGGTGTACCACATGCCGTGTACCCATTCATCCATTGATGGGCATCTGGGTTATTTTCACTTTTTGGCTATTTAGAATAATGCTGCCATGACTATTTGTGTGCACATTTTGTATGGACATAGGTTTGTAAGCTAGGAAGTATCAGGGAATACACAGATTAGGCTGCTCTGTGTGTTTGTTTGGAGCAGTGATTCCTTGAGAAGCTGTCCTGGTTCTCCTGCTGCCAGGCACTGCGGGCAGAGATCACGGGACTCCAGAGATGTCAAGAGTCAGGCAGGCCCTGCTGTGTAATGCCAGCCACCTGTAATGCCAGGTACCTGTCCCGTCTTGCAGTGACTCATCACAACCATTATTGCTGGTTGCCGAGGAAGGAGTGGGCTTCAGTTTAGAACCAGATTCTGCTTGTTTCCACTTTGGCAGGTTACATCCTCTCCCTGAGCTTCAGGTGTCTTATCTGGGAGACGGAGGTAATAGCTGCTGTGGAGAGTTTATGTGAGGAAGAGTTTATGATGCCTGTGAGGTACCCTGTCAAGAGCAGATACTATGGCTATGGACAACAGCCCTGTGCAGTGGGGCCATTAAAAAAATGAAGGTCAGAGATATGGTGGCACGAAGCTCTTTGAATGACTTAGCTATTTTAGAAATGTTTAAACTACTTCCCCCGTAAGGACTCTATTAGTTTGCTAGGGCTGCCAAAACAAAGTACCACAGGCTGGTAAGAGAAATTTGTTATCTGGGGGATTTCCTTGGAAGTCCTAAGGTTAAGGCTCTGAGATCCCTATGCAAGGGGTGGGGCTCCGTCCCTGGTTGGAGAACTGGGATCCCACATGCCATGTGGTGGGGCCCAAAGATTTTTTAAAAATTCTTTAAGAAAGAAAGAATTTTGTTGTCTCACAGTTCTGGAGGTTGGAAGTCTAAGATCAAGGTGTCCTCAGTTTTGGTTTCTCTTAAGGCCTCCCTTCGGAGAAGGCAATGGCACCCCACTCCAGTACTCTTGCCTGGGAAATCCCATGGACAGAGGAGCCTGGTAGGCTGCAGTCCATGGGGTCACGAAGAGTTGGACAGGACTGAGCAACTTCACTTTCACTTTTCACTTTCATGTACTGGAGAAAGAAATGGCAACCCACTCCAGTATGCTTGCCTGGAGAATCCCAGGGACGGGAGCCTGGTGGGCTGCTGTCTATGGGGTCGCGCAGAGTCGAACACGACTGACGTGACTTAGCAGCAGCAAGGCCTCCCTTCTCAGTTTCAGGATGGCCACCTTCTTTCTGTCTGCGTCCTTTCACACCAGAGAAAAGGTGTCTTTGTGTGTCCAAATTCCTCTTATAAGGTCAGAGGAGAGATTGGATTAGGCCTCACCCTAATGGCCTCATTTTAAAGTAATCACTTCTTTAAAAGCCCTGCCTCCAAATACAGACACATCCTGAGACACTGGGGTGTTAGAAATTTTGAAAAGGACCTAACTCAGTGCATAGTAAGCACCGAGGGGGCATCTACTCTGTCCCACAGGCTGGAAATGAGAAGACAACGTCTTGGGTCTGACTTACAGGACACTTGGTCTTTTGTGAGTGACAAATAAGCAGTTAATTGCCAAATGCCTCTTCTCTGTGGACCCTGCCCTGTGTTTCATGGTTGAGTTTGCAATCTCTGCAAATACATTACCAGCTGTACATTTAGCATTCTGCCCATGTCAGAATCCCAGTTCTGCTGCTGCTACTGCTGCTGCTAAGTCGCTTCAGTCGTGTCCGACTCTGTGCGACCCCATAGATGGCAGCCCACTAGGCTCCTCTGTCCCTGGGATTCTCCAGGCAAGAATACTGGAGTGGGTTGCCATTTCCTTCTCCTGAATCCCAGTTCAGTTGGCTACAAACCCTTCAGGTCTTTACTGACTCAGGAAAAGGTTTATCAGAGCCCATTTAGAAACAGAAAGTTGGTTAGCCAAGAGCCCAGAGAAGTGAGGCCAGACTGAGGTGAAGTGAACAAGTGGTTGAGACTGAAGTTTGCCAGGCCCTTTTTCCTCCCCTTTCTTCCAAATTTGAGGGGCCTCCAAATACATGAGAGACTTCACCTTTAAGGACTTCCCTTACGGTAAAGCATCTGCCTACAATGTGGAAGACCAGGGTTTAATCCCTGGGTCGGGAAGATCCTCTGGAGAATGAAATGGTAACTCCAGTACTCTTGCCTGGAAAACCCCATGGACGAAGGAGCATGGTAGGCTATAGTCCATGGCGTCACAAAGAGGCAGACATGACTGAGCGACATCACTCACTCACTCAAATACATGAGACAGGGTCTGCCCTATACCCCTTGCGTGTCCAGCACCCAGTGGCCCAGGCTGTGCATCTCCTCCCCACTCCCAACCACACCTCCTCTATGTCTTTACTTTACACTTTCCGAGGTGATAGAAGCCTGTGTCATCATCTTGATAGACAAATCTGACCCTCAAAACAACCACAGTTCATCTCATTTCACACATAAGGGAGCTGAACTATAAATATCATCCCCAAAGTGACATAGTAGATAGCACACCTTAGATACCAGTCTTTCCAATTCCCTGGTGGCAAGGTGGTAAAGGATCCATCTGCCAAACAGGAGACACAAGCTGACCCCTGGGCTGGGAAGAACCCCTGGAAAAAGAAATAGCAATCCACTCCAGTGGATTGCTTGGAGAATCCCATGGACAGAGGAGCCTGGCAGGCCACAGTCCACGGGGTCACAAAAGAGTCGGATACAAGTTGAGGACAACTTTCTAATTTCACTGAGACTGTCAGACTCTGCGGAATGAATAGCTGCCAGTCTTATGCTGGTTGTTAGTCTGAGGTTGGGTCCCCTCGAAGCAGTGACTGAGAGGCCCTTGGGTGCCTGTGATTTATGAAGGGTATGTGTCCAAGAGAAGGAGAAAGGGAGGAGCGGGGAGGGTTGGGGAGGCAAGGGAATGAGCTGGGCAATGATGCGCCCCCTGCTGGCCTAACAATGCCACGGTGAGGGCTGAAGCGCCAGTCGCCTGGCTCTGCGTTCCAGGGTAGTCAGGTTGCTGGCTGCGGGTGTAGTGGATGAGGGTGTACAACTGGCAGCCCCACCAGCCAAGGGCAATTTCCCAGAAGAGGTGAAGCTGTGAGCTCATAGTGCCAAGCACTAGGCTGGTAAAGTCACCAGCAGCTTCCACTTCTCACCCACTCTTGGGGCACTGATATTCTAAATGAAGACCCCAGGGAAACAATGCCTTGATCCAGAAAATATATCTTTATCTTTTCAGGTCCTATAGTCCATTATCGTAGGAGATACATTTGAACCAGAGGGTGGGAGATGGGGGCTTTATAACCCTCACATTATAGCTGTAAACTGCTGTCTGATGATGCAACTGTAAGTCTCAACTCATTTATAGTTTGACAAGGTGATTTTTGTGTACCTTGTCCAGATGATCATCACAACCTTATGAGGTAGGTAGTGAGTTTCATTAGACCATTTTATAGGGAGATTAAGTAGTTCAGAACTTTGATGTCATGAAGCTGGACCTAGGACTTGATTCTGACTCAAGATGGAGGGCCCCTCCCACATTCCGTACACCATCTGGTGGGATGGACTCTACAAAAAATATAACACCCCACCTAGGGTGACCAAGTCATCACTATTGGCCCAGGACTTTTCCAGTTTAAAAACTGCTGCTGCTGCTGCTGCTGCTGCTAAGTCGCTTCAGTCATGTCCAACTCTGTGCGACCCCATAGATGGCAGCCCACCAGGCTCCCCCGTCCTTGGGATTCTCCAGGCAAGAACACTGGAGTGGGTTGCCATTTCCTTCTCCAATGCATGAAAGTGAAAAGTGAAAGTGAAGTCGTTCAGTCGTGTCTGACTCTTAGCGACCCCATGGACTGCAGCCTACCAGGCTCCTCCATCCATGGGACTTTCCAGGCAAGAGTACTAGAGTGGGGTGCCATTGCCTCCTCTGGTTTAAAAACTGAGAGTCTCATATTTGTGGAAGTTCAGGGCTGACTTCTCTGTTAAGCAGAAAGGCCACACCTGGGGCTTGCAGTACCTTTAGGGCCCCAGAACAGACACTTGTCATATTATCTTTCTTGTCTCCACCTCCTGGTTCAGTGCCAAGCTCTCAACTAATGCATATTTAGTCATTGAATAAATGAATTACTGATGGGCTGATTCAGTCAATTGCTTGTCCTGTAACATAGGGGACACTAAATACTCCTGACTTCAGTATCTTCATCTGTAAAATAAATAAATTGGAATAGATGAACTCTCATGTTCTCAGGGGACAGTTTATATCATATATCAAATCCAGGTTATGGGACTGTCCATGTCATTAAAAAATGTGTCTCATTGGCAATGAACGAGCCCCTTGTTGATTCTTTGTTGAGTCATTGTCGTGTTTTTCCCCATCCCCATTTTTCTTTTAGGTCCTGACTGGAAGGCAGCATGTCCAATTTCACCTTGAGAAAAACATCTCCCACAGGAAACGGTAATGTAGATGCTGTTTCCCTTACTCAGAAAACTTAAAAATGTGGGGAAAACAATCCATAGTTCCTAATTTTTTCATGTAGCTATGAAATGCTTAGAAGCAGCAGTCTAATTTAATTAACATGGCCAAAGTTAGGCTTAAGATAAAAGTCAGAGTGCTGTAGATTTAACTCATCTAATTGCAGTTCAAAGATTTCTTTTAAAAATCACGTATAGGTGACCTTCTGTATTTCTGACTCCCATGGGATCAAAGAATCACGTTATTTATAATCAGAAGTGTCAAGACTTATTGAGTATTATAAGTACTTCCAAAACAGTCTTGTGTGTCCTTCCAAGGCATATTTCTTTCTGAGCAAAGTGGCCCACCCACTAAACCCAGTATTGATTTAGCTGAGGCCTGTGGTTCTGCATTCCCAGGTGCAGGGCAGGGCTTCATAACGTGCACAGGTAGTTTCAGTTGGCACCCGAGCAGTCTTATATGTTATGTTATCTTTGATGATAGGTGTGGGATTTGTTCTTTCTTGCCAGTGTATCCTACTTTGAAACAGTACTGGAGGTTCCAGCCTAGAAGATGGAGGCTGGACATCAGATGCGCCTCTCAAGATTTCCAAGTTAGCAAACACACACTCAATTCCATGGCACTGTATCTCTTGAGGTTTCATTTTTCTATTGTTAGATATGAGGACTACCACGCAGGGGACCACACTGAGGCAACAGGGTTTCCAAGAGGTCAACAAAAGAAGGACTTTCTTACAGGATAACAGCTGGATAAAGAAACGTCCTGAAGAAGAAAGGTAAGTGGGAGTGGAGAGGAAGGAGCAGGGAGAAGAAAGAGCTATTCTCCATTTGGGAAACTAATGGCCAACTGGAAAGTGGATGTTTTCCTAAAGCACTTTGTTGCTTGGCCTCATTTTTGGTAAGATTTAGTAAGCATACTTTGGTTATATCAGATTTTTAATATCTGATTTTTAATAATCTCTCTACCATCTTAAATATCCGTATACCTAAAAGAACATGAGTTGTGAGTGAGAGAAAGCAGGATTTCATTGTTATGAGTAGCATAGACATTGATAACCTGAAAAAAAAAAAAAGACATTCCAGTTTCCAAAAAGGTAATATTTAGTCCATGGTGGGGGATATTCCTGGTATATATTGATCATGTCAGTTGAAACAAACAGAAGTATGATTCCAAATTCACAAATTTAATAATAATTTATCTGAAATTTCCTTATGAGCAAGTAAAAGAGATAAATTCTTGGCTCATTTTAGTTCCCACTGGCTGTATACCTCTAGATCCAGGAAGCTGCTAAATGCACTGTCAGTTCGTGAGTGAAGACATTTACCAAGAAAGTATTGTCTGTTTTAACCATTACGTCTATTAGCTATATGTTTAAAGGTTTGGAGACTATGTCCCTAAACATATTGCCTCATTGCCAGCACAGATTTATAATAGATATTTGTCCAACCCAGATATATTTATTAAAAATTGTGTGTATGTGTGTGTGTGTGTGTGTAAGAGGGGGTCTATGGGGTTGCACAGAGTCAGACACGACTGAAGCGACTTAGCAGCAGCAGCAGCAGCAGCATACACACACATATATGTGTGTGTCCTTAGTCACTCAGTTGTATCCGATTCTTCGACTCCATGGACTGTAACCTGCCAGGCTCCTCTGTCCATGGGGACTTGCCCAGCAAGAATACTGGAGAGGGTTGCTATGTCCTCCTGCAAGGGATCTTCCCAACCCAGGGATCAAACCCAGGTCTCTCACATTGCAGGCAGATTCTTTACTGTCTGTGTCACCAGGGAAGCCCAAGAATACTGGAGTGGGTAGCCTAGCTCTTCTCCAGGGGAACTTCCTGACCCAGGATTGAACCGGGGTCTCCTGCATTGCAGACAGATTCTTTACCAGCTGAGCTACCAGGGAAGCCCATGTATATACATATGTGTATATAGATAGATAGATAGATACACACATATGCATATGCATATGTTCTTTGATTCGCTCTTACGTGTCAAGTTAGATGCAAGATACTTTACATATAAAGCATCACTAAATCTCACAACTATCATCAATTCAGTTCAGTTCAGTCGCTCAGTCATGTCCAACTCTTTGCGACCCCATGAATTGCAGCACGCCAGGCCTCCCTGTCCATCACCAACTCCCGGAGTTCATTCAAACTCATGTCTATTGAGTCGGTGATGCCATCCAGCCATCTCATCCTCTGTTGTCCCCTTCTCCTGCCCACAATCCCTCCCAGCATCAGGGTCTTTTCCAATGAGTCAACTCTTCGCATGAGGTGCCCAAAGTACTGGAGTTTCAGCTTCAGCATCATTCCTTCCAAAGAAATCCCAGGGCTGATCTCCTTCAGAATGGACTGGTTGGATCTCCTTGCAGTCCAAGGGACTCTCAAGAGTCTTCTCCAACACCACAGTTCAAAAGCATCAATTCTTCAGCGCTCAGCTTTCTTCACAGTCCAACTCTCACATCCATACATGACCACAGGAAAAACCATAGCCTTGACTAGATGGACCTTTGTTGGCAAAGTAATATCTCTGCTTTTTAATATGCTATCTAGGTTAGTCACAACTTTCCTTTCAAGGAGTAAGCGTCTTTTAATTTCATGGCTGCAATCACCATTTGCAGTGATTTTGGAGCCCAAAAAATAAAGTCTGAAACTTTCCACTGTTTCCCCATCTATTTCCCATGAAGTGATGGGACCAGATGCCATGATCTTAGTTTTCTGAATGTTGAGCTTTAAGCCAACTTTTTCACTCTCCTCTTTCACTTTCATCAAGAGGCTTTTTATTTCCTCTTCACTTTCTGTCATAAGGGTGGTGTCATCTGCATATCTGAGGTTATTGATATTTCTCCCGGCAATCTTGATTCCAGCTTGTGCTTCTTCCAACCCAGCGTTTCTCATGATGTACTCTGCATATAAGTTAAATAAGCAGGGTGACAATATACAGTCTTGTTGTACTCCTTTTCCTATCTGGAACCAGTCTGTTGTTCCGTGTCCAGTTCTAACTGTTGCTTCCTGACCTGCATACAGGTTTCTCAAGAGGCAAGTCAGGTGGTCTGGGATTCCCATCTCTTTCAGAATTTTCCACAGTTTCTTGTGATCCATACAGTCAAAAGCTTTGGCATAGTCAATAAAGCAGAAATAGATGTTTTTCTGGAACTCTCTTGCTTTTTCCATAATCCAGCAGATGTTGGCAATTTGATCTCTGGTTCCTCTGCTTTTTCTAAAACCAGCTTGAACATCTGGAAGTTCGTAGTTCACATACTGCTGAAGCCTGGCTTGGAGAATTTTGAGCATTACTTTACTAGAGTGTGAGATGAGTGCAATTGTGCGGTGGTTTGAGCATTCTTTGGCCTTGCCTTTCTTTGGGATTGGAATGAAGACTGACCTTTTCCAGTCCTGTGGCCACTGCTGAGTTTTCCAAATTTGCTGGCATATTGAGTGCAGCACTTTCACAGCATCATCTTTCAGGATTTGAAATAACTCACCTGAAATTCCATCACCTCCACTAGCTTTGTTCGTAGTGATGCTTTCTAAGGCCCACTTGACTTCACATTCCAGGATGTCTGGCTCTAGGTGAGTGATCACACCATCATGATTATCTGGGTCATGAAGCTTTTTTTTATACAGTTCTTCTCTGTATTCTTGTTACCTCTTCTTAATATCTTCTGCTTCTGTTAGGCCCATACCATCTCTGTCCTTTATAGAGCCCATCTTTGCATGAAATGTGCCCTTGGTATCTCTAATTTTCTTGAAGAGATCATACAAGGTAGGTATTACATTCTCATTTTATAGAAGAGGAATCTGAGGCTCAGAGAAGTTAGGTAACTTGTCCAAGAGCACACAGCTATTAAGTGGAAGAGCTGAGAGTAACATGACCCATTGTCTTTCTGTTACACCAGCTGTTCTCAGTGAGGGACAATTTTGCTCCCAGGGGATGTTTGACAAGGTCAGGAAACATTTACAGATGTCAAAACTAGGGGGGGGGGTACTCCTGACATCTAGTCAGTAGAGACTAGGAATGCCACCAAACAACCTATTAATACGATGCACAGGACACTCCTCACAACAAAAAATGATCAAACCCATAATGTCAAGAACACTGAAGATGGGAAGCCCTGCATTGAAGGATACTTACTCCATGCTTTCTACTAAACTACCCATGCATGGTTGTTTGAGGAACATACTTGTAAATGGTGAACAAAAATGTTCTTGAATTCTGTTATTAAATTCTATTATTTGAGGAACTATAGGGGTATTTGGAGATACACTAAGTTTTGGAGGTAACACTCTTAGATAACTATCAGTTTCACATACTAAGTTTTGGAGTTAACACTCTTGGCCTACAGTCATTTCCTTCTATAAAGCAACATTTACAGCTTCTCTTGAAACCTATTATGACATTTCTATTTTTCCAAAGTGACAGAGGGAGATCAAAGGTAAATTTGGTGCTGCAAGTATTTGCACAGATGTGGGGAGATAGAGATGTCTAAGACAATTTACAGTCGGTAGAAGTGATGGTTTTATGCCAGGCACACTTCCTTAAAAAGGCCTAGGGAAGCTTGGACAGGGTGATAGCTTCTCAGTGAAGGGGAAATTGGCTCTGATGCTTCCCGCACACTCGCTGGCCCAGTGCTGGGCTCCTTGTTAGGATTTTTCTTCAGGCAAAAAGCACATCTGTCGTCTGCTGCTCTCCCCCAAGTGTAGGGAGGGGATAACTGGGAATCTGGAGGGTTCTCTTGGGATCTCTGAGGGTGTATATTTGCTGGAATTGTTTCAGTTTCACTGTTCATCTTTCTTTTTATTATCTACTGCAGTTCTTTTATAGCTTTATTGTCGGTGGTTCCAGAGTGTTGAGTAACATTAGTGGAGCAGAACCAGGAGAAATGTGATATTTCAGGTTTGGTTGGGTTCACACTGAAAGGTTCAGATATTTACTCTCTGCCTTGGCTCAAGGCCAAAGTCTTTACTACATGTTTTGACATTTCCTAACATTGCCTGTGGGCTTCCCAGGTGGTAAAGAACCTGCCTGCCAATGCTGGAGACATAAGAGATGCAGGTTCAGTCCCTGGGTTTGGAAGATCCCCTGGATGAGGGCATGGCAACCCATTCCAGTATTCTTGCCTGAAGAATCCCATGAACAGAGGAACCTGGCAGGCTACAGTCCCCTGGAAGATGGCATGGCAACCCACTCCAGTATTCTTGCCTGGAGAATCCCATGGAGAGAAATCTGACAGTCCGTAGGGTTGCAAAGAGTCAGACATGACTGAAGCAACCTAGCACATACACATACAACATTACCTATATCTTCAGGTCCACTGTACAAAGTAAGAAGATATAACTTCATTTTATGTATGAAGTCCTATTGCATGATTGACCGATAGGAAAAGCAAAAGTTTGGAATATAGAGACCTGGGACCTAAACCTACCCTTGTCACTTGCTAATCTCTTAGCTTTAGAAAAGCCACAGACTCCTTGATTTTCTCATCCGTGAATTGGATATGAGTGTCTCCCTTGCCTAATTTATAGGGTATTTTAAGGACCAAACAGCACACTATATAATCTCATGGGTCAAAAATAGGCTAAATCTGTGAACAATCAACCTTCTTAACCACAAATACTGGTATGTATTTTCCTACACTTTGTCAAGGAAAACTATCAAGGTCATCGAGGGGAAAAATTTCAGACATAACAGGCTTAATTAAATTTAAAACATGTTTGAAAAAAAGTTTGCCTTCCTGCAGGAAAGCATGCTTCTAATATATACTAAGTAGTTGGCCGAGCATTCCCACACTCTGATGAAAGAAACCAAAACCAAAAAACCAAAAAGCAAACACTCATTCTGTTGTGGAATCACCTGGAGATCTCATGGGATAAATCCGAATAATGGTCATTTGTACTCCCAAACTTGTTTCTTTTCACCGTACTCTTTCAAGTGGTGTCTGGTTAAAATAAATGTGTAGTTGTATTCTTTCGCCTGAAGTAAAATGAATAAACTTTGCCAAGCATTGCGAGCTCTTTCCTGTCTGCCTTATTTAATGCTTACTAAAGGCTGTGATAACTTTTCACGTGACTTAGTTTTGTTCTTTCTCTGCAGAGATGAAAATTACGGTAGGGCGGTGCTCCACAGACATAATTCCCACGATGCCTTGGACAGGTAGGTGTTTCAGACAAGTTACATCATTAGCAGAAACACAGAGACAGTTGTTTTTGAGAGTGGACTTGTTCAAGTGGACTTGAATATTGGTGCCTAGCCACAGGCTTTCCCTGATGTTCTGGGCACGTGAAGGAGAGTCTGATAACATTAGGGATTTTTACAAAGCAAACTATGCTTCTCCAGCTTTCTGCTCCCAAAATGCAGCTTGAAGGCACAGAATCATCAATCCACTGCTCACCCTACCAAGGTGGCCTTCCTGACGGGAAAGAGCAAGGGCTCCCACAGAAACATGATGAGGTAAGATATTTCCAAGCCTTAGAGAAAGGAACCCTAAAAGAGAAATAACAGCTGAGTTCACTTGCTTTATGGGACAGTACGTTTCTTTTCTGTGGACGGTGACTGCAGCCATGAAATTAAAAGATTCTTGCTATTTGAAAGGAAAGCTATGACAAACCTACACAGCGTATTAAAAAGTAGGGACATCACTTTGCCAACTAGGTCCATAGAGTCAAAGCTGTGATTTTCCTAGTAGTCATGTATGGATGTGAGAGTTGGACCACAAAGAAGGCTGAGCGCCGAAGAATCGATGCTTTTGAATGTGGTGCTGGAGAAGACCCTTGAGAGTCCCTTGACAGCAAGGAGACCAAACCAGTCAATCCTAAAGGAAATCAACCCTGAATATTCATTGGAAGGACTGATGCTGAAGCTGAAACTCCAATACTTTGGCCACCTGATATGAAGAACTGACTTAAGGGAAAAATACCTGATGCTGGGAAAGATTGAGGGCAGGAAGAGAAGGAGGCAATAGAGGATGAGTTGGTTGGATGGCATCACCGACTCAATGGACATAAGTCTGAGCAAACTCCAGGAGATAGTGAAGGACAGAGAAGCCCAGTGTGTTGCAGTCTATAGGGTCTCAAAGAGTTGGACATGATTTAGTGACTGAAAACAACATTTCTTTTCAGAAACTCCTAGGCATGTGGAAAATCGCTAAATGATACTCAGTGGCCAGACAAATACAAATTAGTAGGAAAATTTAAGCAAAACTCATAGTCACAATGATATAAATAATCTAAGATTGATAAAATGAAAAGACAATATTCTTACTAAAGCACATTGACACTAACACACATACAAAGAACCACACCCAGCAGAAGAACCTAGTTATTTCTCAGACAAAAGTGTTATCTGGTTCAATAGGCAGATTCATGGGGTCACAAAGAGTCGGACACGACTGAGCGACTGAACTGAACTGACCACCAAGACATACTTAGTAAAGGACTATGATTGTTTTTCATGGTGGGGCTTTAAAAAGATAAGTAGACATTGTAAAGTAACTGTTGTTATTTAGTTGCTAAGTTGTATACAACTCTTTTGTGACCCCCATGGACTGTAGTCCACCAGGCTCTTCTGTCCATGGAATTCTCTGGAGTGAGTTGCTATTTCATTCTCCAGGGGATCTTCCTGACCCAGGGATCAAACCCATGTCACCTACATTGGCAAGTGGATTCTTTACTACTGAACCACCTGGGAAGCCCCAAAGTAACTATACTCAGTAAAAATTAATTAAAAAAACGTTAAGCGGACCCTTTGAATATGTCTATTTTGGAATTTTTATCTGTCAATTTTTCTAAACCATTTAAAAAATGTTCAGAATTTTGATGTGTTGGAGGAGGAAATGACAACCCACTCCAGTGTTCTTGCCTGGAGAATCCCAGGGACAGCGGGGCCTGGTGGGCTGCCATCTGTGGGGTCACACAGAGCCGGACACGACTGAAGTGACTTAGCAGCATCAAGGAACTAAAAAGCCTCTTGATGAAAGTGAAAGAGGAGAGTGAAAAAGTTGGCTTAAAGCTCAACATTCAGAAAACGAAGATCATGGCATCTGGTCCCATCACTTCATGGGAAATAGATGGGGAAACAGTGGAAACAGTGTCAGACTTTATTTTTCTGGGCTCCAAAATCGCTGCAGATGGTGATTGCAGCCATGAAATTAAAAGACACTTACTCCTTGGAAGGAAAGTTATGACCAACCTGGAGAGCATATTCACAAGCAGAGACATTACTTTGCCAATAAAGGTCTGTCTAGTCAAGGCTATGGTTTTTCCAGTAGTCATGTATGGATGTGAGAGTTGGCCTATGAAGAAAGCTGAGTGCCAAAACATTGATGCTTTTGAACTGTGGTGTTGGAGAAGACTCTTGAGAGTCCCTTGGACTGCAAGGAGATCCAACCAGTCCATCCTAAAGGAGATCAGTCCTGGGTGTTCATTGGAAGGACTGATGCTGAAGCTGAAACTCCAATACTTTGGCCACCTCATGCAAAGAGTTGACTCATTGGAAAAGACCCTGATGCTGGGAGGGATTGTTGGCCGGAGGAGAAGGGGACAACAGAGGATGAGATGGTTAGATGGCATCACTGACTCAATGGACATGAGTTTGAGTGAACTCCGGGAGTTGGTGATGGAGAAGGAGGCCTGGCGTGCTGTGATTCATGGGGTTGCAAAGAGTCGGACACGACTGAGCGACTGAACTGAACTGAAGGGTCCCGAGTTTACCCCCCTCTACATGAAGTATCCCACTGGTTTTTGGGTTCCCAGCCTTAGTTCTTCTGTTTGACTGTTCTATGATTTAGTTGACTGTCCTGTGACCTGTCCTGGTCTTCATGATTTTGAAGCTTATGCTCTTGTTCTCTGTTGGCCCTCTCTTACCAAACAAAGGGAACCTGATAACTTGAATCCAGGCACTAGTGGAAAACGCACCCTCCATTGTATTTTCCTTTCTCTGGAACTATTAAAGAACATACTTGTTTTGAAGCATGACCAGGAAAACTAAGATTTGTGTTCTTAATATGTTTCAAGATTTGTGTGTGTGCTTAGTTGCTCAGTCATGTCCGACTCTTTGTGACCATGGACTGTAGCCCACCAGGTTTCTTTGTCTGTGGGGACTCTCCAGGCAAGAATACTGGAGTGGGTTGCCATGCCCTCCTCCAGGGGATCTTCCCAACCCAAGGATCAAACCCAGGTCTCCCACATTACGGGTGGATTCTTTACTATCTGAGCTACCAGGGAAGCCCATGTTTCAAGATAATGTAATTGTAATGCCTTCTATGGTAGTTTTATATATTTAAAATTATATTAGTTACCTGAACCCTTTATGTTGCTGGACAGCATTCTGGCTAAAGCAGCACATTGATCTGCTTTAGTTTTTTATTTTATTTATTTAGAAGTTTTATCTTCATAAATAAAAATCTATAAGCCCAAGACATTTCCCCCTGGACTCCTTGGCAAGTATCTCAAATGACATCTTTATAAAAGGTAGTGTAGGTTATTTTTCTCCTTGCATGTGCACAAACAGATGTCTGTGTGACACTTTTGCATCCTTCTGCAGAGGTTGTGTCCACTTTGGTGTTCACCCAACAGCACTTTGGAGCACCTACTGTGTGCTGACACTGTGCCAGGTGCTGGGAATACAAAGATGCATCAGACACCAGCTGTGATCTTAAGGTGCTCTCATATTTCATGGAAAAAGATGGATCCATAGACACAAATACTCAGATTTACCATGCAAAGTGCTTGTAGAAGTGTGGGCCATGCTATGGGAAGAAGCAGAGGGTAACTCTGACTGAAAGAGTGGAAGCCCGCCCTGAGGAAGTGCTCATTGGTGTTGCTGCTTGAAGGATGGAGGCTGTTTCCAAGTAGGAAAGGGTAGCTGGTGGGCGAGGGGCCGGGAAAGAGGCACTTCCAGCAGAAGTGATACCATGCCCAAGAGTTCCACATGAGCAGAGACTGAAAATAAAGGAAAATAAATAATTGTCTCATCATGCTAGAAGACAAGCTTCATAGGATGCACAAACAACAGGACATTTTACTATGTCCTTTCTCTGCAAGATCATTAACACGTGTCAAAGGAGGCAGAGGGCACAACAAATAGTACCAGTGGAGATGCTCTTCAGAGCCAGACAATATTCTGCCGTCAAGTGAAAGTCACTCAGTCATGTCCAACTCTTTGTGACCCCATGGACTGTACAGTCCATGGAATTCTCCAGACCAGAATACTGGAGTGGGTAGCCTTTCCATTCTCCAGGGGTTCTTCCAAATCCAGGGATCGAACCCAGGTCTCCCACATTGCAGGTGGATTCTTTACAAGCTGAGCCACCAGAGAAATCCAAGAATACTGGAGTGGGTAGCCTATCCTTTCTCCAGCGGATCTTCCTGACCCAGGAATTGAACCAGGGTCTCCTGCATTGCAGGCGGATTCTTTACCGACTGAGCTGTCAGGGAAGCCCTGGTTAAAGGTAGAGGAGGGAGAGATTGAATGTAAACGAACACAGTATGGTATGTCCTGTGGTTATAAGTACCTGGAAGAATGAAGCAGCTAATGAGACAAAGCAGTGGCATTTGTGAGGGGCTATTTCCTGGAGGGGGGTCAGTTCCATCTGCACCCATGCATTACACCTGCTAATGAGTCTCACCATGACCTCACTCTGAGTTTCCTTAAAAACACAAGAGATTGCATTAGCCGTTTTTAATAAACATTATTCTTTCCTTAACAAACACTATTCCCTCTATCTCTGTTCATTCATATCTGTTTATCCTCCAAGTCCCAGCTCAACCTGTATCTTATCCAGGAAGCCTTCTCTGATCCCCATCTCTCCAAACAAGCTTTCTCAGCTTCCAACTCCCTTGTACTTGACCTGAACCTCTTTTCTGATACTGACTGCTTTCTATGCTTGGACGTACATGTCTTGTCCTGCTAGCTCTGTGTGTGCAGGGTCTGTCTATAGTTAATTCATAACTCATTCCTCAGCTGATGATACACTGTCATCAGTACAGTATATGGTTTACCTGCAAATATTTGCTTAATAAAGATACACTACATCAAGTTAAAAATTGCATCTTAAATAGTATACTGTTTTGGTACATTTTCTGATTCAGTACCTTTGATCTGTCAGCTTCAAATGATGCTTTGAAGTGCAAATACAGTCAATCATGGTAGAATTCTCCAAAGAGCTTACTTTCCCTGTATTACTGGGTTAAGACATTGAACAGGCTTTTCTTGCTGATTGATCAGTCTGATCAAGCTATCTCCAGTGCTTTGATGATCATGGTTCCTTCTCTAATTTTCTTGTCTTCTCTCTGCTCCCTCTTTTTCAAATTATCTGTCTGTCTCAGCTGTCTGCCACTGTCTCTCCTCCCCCTACTTCTCCAAGGCTCCCCTCTCTTCTCTTCTTCTCATCCACCCTTTCTCTTTTCTACCACTTTCCTCTGTTCATTTTCTTCCTATGTTTCCTGTTTCTCTCTTTTCTTCTCTTGCTCCCTCTTTCTTCCAGCAAGGCCTCTTCTTTCAACCCTGTCCACGGTGCTGAACTTGTAATAGACTGATTTGTAAGTAGCCATCCCACAGCTGCCAGACCAGAGTTTTGGAGAAGGCAATGGCACCCCACTCCAGTACTCCTGCCTGGAAAATCCCATGGACAGAGGAGCCTGGTAGGCTGCAGTCCATGGGGTCGCTAAGAGTCAGACATGACTGCATGACTTCACTTTCACTTTTCACTTTCATGCATTGGAGAAGGAAATGGCAACCCACTCCAGTGTTCTTGCCTGGAGAATCACAGGGACAGGTGGGCTGCCGTCTCTGGGGTCGCACAGAGTTGGACACATCTGAAGCGACTTAGCAGTAGCAGCAGCAGCATTGTGCTGGCATAAGGCTCTGATGAAACTGTAAACAAACAGAGCTGATGACAAAGGATTGAGTTCCTCTTACATAAAAATCAACAACACTGAAAGGGGTACATATTAGTAATTAACTCTTTTGCATGTTGTGTTGCTTGTTTCACATATCCTTATCTTCGACTTGAATATGTTCCATTGTAATTAGATTAATTGGACCTAAAGAAGAATTATTTTATTAGCATGGGGAATTGGGTTTGCTAATTTATCCTAGTCAGGTCAAAGCCTGGACAATTTTGGTACTCCAAATATGCCTTTTCTGGTAACATATCTCCCACCCCAACAGGCCAAGATTTTACCAAATCTGTGGAAGTAGTATAAACTATTTTTTATAATTTATTTGATCTTCCTATAATTATTTTTTGCTATAGGAAAACAAATGAGAGGGAAGAGCCAAAAGCCACAATCAGTCGGTACAGATCTGACGACACTTTGGACAGGTAAGGTGTTTTGAACCAGCAAGTGGAATGTGTAACATATGTTAAATCCCATTTCTTATAAGGCATGAGGCAGATAAATGTTTACCAAAGTGAGCTTCAAACTATGATATTTTATCCCCAGGAGCAGAAGGGCTATAAAGATGGAATTATCTTCTTCAAAACTCATAAAATCCTGACTTGCTATGCTATTTTCCTAAAATCTTGCTAATAGTACATCAAAAGGAAAAATCCTAAAGGAACTGGTTTGAGTATAGATGGGATGAGCACTGCATGTTATCTGCTTAATTTTAAAAGGAGAATATAGTTTTTTGTGTGTGAGTCACCAGTTCTTGTTCTAACTTCTGTTTTTCCATTCCGGAGGCAGAGAAACAGCAGTTTTTGTTTTAACTGTCTTATGGAGAGACTATACATTTTAATAACACAGTAGTTTTGATTCACTCTAGGATACAGACATTAGCTCTTTAGAAAGTAAAACTGCTCTTTCAGCCATGGAGTCACCGCATGGCTGTACATGAGTCATTGCGTTGTGCCTGTTGCTGGCTCACTCCTAGATGGAAGGAAAGGAAAGGCTCATAAATAGAAAACCGAGGAATATCTATTCAGGTTGAAGTATAAATGCTACAAGTCACATTTAAATTTTATATCTGGTAGAGGTGCTTCCTGGGAGAAGGCAATGGCACCCCACTCCAGTACTCTTGCCTGGAAAATCCCATGGACGGAGGAGCCTGGAAGACTGTAGTCCATGGGGTCGCTAGGAGTCGGACATGACTGAGCGACTTCACTTTCACTTTTCATCTTCATGCATTGGAGAAGGAAATGGCAACCCACTCAGTGTTCTTGCCTGGAGAATCCCAGGGATGGGGGAGCCTGGTGGGCTGCCATCTATGGGGTCGCACATAGACAGACACGACTGATGCAACTTAGCAGCAGCAGCAGAGGTGCTTCCCAGGTGGCTCAGTGTTAAAGAATCTGCCTGCCATTATAGGAGACACAGGAGACTTGGGTGCAGTGCCTGGGTGGGGAAGATCACCTGGAGGAGGTCATGGCAACCTACGCCAGTATTCTTACCTAGAGAATTCCAGGGACATGAGACTGGTGGGCTACAGTCTGTGGGGTTGCATGGAGTCAGACACAACTTAGCAGCTGAGTACAGAAGTGTTTATTGAGCATAGATAAAGAACAAAGTTAATATCTTCATTTGGGGTCTAGACACACTGAATGCCCGAGGCCATCAATAGTCGAAGCCACACCCCTGTAAGCTAAAGATGTGCTGTCTTTGGAAACAAACACGCAACCTGCTGCCCTTGCAGCACAAACACTGAAACTTATGGCATCTAATAGATGCCATATTCAGACCAGGCCAAAGTCAGTTAAAACAGCAAATGCATGCACTTCTGCACTCTTTATAGGCTTTTAAGTCAATCTCCCTAATAGCGAACTAAGGGGGTGACATCTCTCTTGTAATTGACAACCTTGACAAGAATCAGTTTGTGAAAGTATGTACCCAGGATCTCATCTCCACAGCACTGAGAGAGGAGTCACAGTGCTTCTGTCTGTTCATCTTGGCCTTGTGGGCTGTTCTAGTGCTCTGTTAATTGAAGCAGGAAACCCTACTTCTAGGGATGAATTTACAAGTGAGGTAATTATATCTCAAGAAAGGTAAATATGTGGGAGACCTAAGCCTTCACAGGCTGAATGTTTGTGTCTGAATGTTTATATCGGGCACATCAGCAGTGAACTAGACCAGACCTCACAGTCAAGCCAGTTAGTCATTCTCAACCTCAGCAGCAGATTAGAAGCACTTAGAAAGTGAAGATGTCAGTCTCTCAGTCTTGTCTCTTTACTACCCCATGGACTATAGCCCACCAGGCTCCTCTGTCCATGGGGTTCTCTAGGCAAGAATATTGGAGTGGGTAGCCATTCCTTTCTCCAGGGGATCTTCCCAACCCAGGGATTGAACCTGGGTCTCCAGCACTACAGGCAGATTCTTTACCATCTGAGCCACCAGGGAAGCCCAAATCACCTAGAGAGCTTTTGGACTGCACTGATAATTTGGTTCCAACAGCTCTTATTCCCTAAATCCTAATCTAATTAGTCTGAGGGGGACTTGGGCATCTTTTAAAGTTTATGACATGATTCTGATGAGCAGCCAAAATTCCAAACCACCAAACCAGCCCAAACCCTTCATTTTAAAAACTAGAAAATGAAGCCAGAGATGTCTTGCTTTATCTACACAGAGGATTAGCAGTGCATATTTGGAAGATGAGCTCCTTCCCCAGGCACTCCTATCCCCAGCTCACCCCCAACAGTGAACTGCGTTCATCTCTCTAAGTGTGGGCACAGGTGTGAGGGAGAGAACACAGAAGAGGTCAAGAAAGGCAAGCCCAGGTAGCAGGAGTCAGACCCCATCATGCAGGGCACTCCAAGTGTAAGATGCGAAGTAATTTTAGGAGGAAGATGATCAAATATATTAGGAGTGTGCATGTGTGTGCCATTTTAGTACTAATGTGTGTAATAAATAAATATGAGAAAAGTACTGAGTTACCTTTAAAGAGTTCCCTTTTAAAATATACATCTGTTGGTAAAAATATGAAGTGTTCTAAAGAAACATAGGTAATCAATAGTACACCGTAGCATTTCACTATGGCTCAAACCCTGAAGATTGTTTCATATCTAATTTGGAAAAACCAAGGTTAGGGAGACCTCTAGTGTTCTGTTGTGGAAGTGTAACTTTTCCTTTGGTTCTTTCGATCATGTTTCTGATTATTTCCTGTCTCCAAGACTGACCCCTTTTAAAACAATCTATCTCATATCACAAGTTGATAGAAACTTCATTTCTAAGGGAAGTACCAAGTTAATCTCCCTAAGAAATGAGAAATTGATGAACACATTGGAATGATGGTTAAATTGACAAATACATTGGAATGATGGTTCTGTCCATTGTGATTTATATTATTTATATTTATATAAATTATTATTTACATTATACATTATACACAATTATTTATATGTATTTATAGACTGATCCCCCTAGTGTTGTGAAAGAGATAGTGGAGGTGAAAAATAATAACTGAAGAAAGACCTGTTGCTCATGAGTGTTGCAACAAGTAGACTACAGAACCAAGTGTATGAGAGTGGGCTCTACTGGAAATACTTTGGAGACAGACTGCTTCCTGGTTGTATGGCCAAGAGAAAGCCACTCACATTCTCTGAGACTCTATTTCTTCATCTATAAAATGAAAATAATTACATCTACCTTGTAGAGATGTTCTGAAGAGCAGAGAAAATTGCAGAGTAGTGGGTAGCTCTTTTGACTATTCCATGCTATATTGCCCATAAAGACAAACACTGTAGAATTTTGATTAACTTCATTTAATTTTAACATCACAACTCTCCTTTATTTAAACCTTGAAGATGTTTGAAATTCAGGTTCTGTTTTCTTTAGACAGATTGTTATTTTCAGGGTACCAGAGTAGCAATTTCCCAGGATTATTTTTATCTTCTATGAGGATCTCATAGATAGCTCTAAAGTCTGAGTAGTTTGCAAGCAACATTTAAGTTTTACGATTTAGGATTACATGACATCATGTTTATGATATTCACCATGGTTTACTTTACTGCAGAGCCCTTTAAATATAAACATATCAGAGGCTCAGTAGCAATTAGTGCAGAGAATATACTTTTAGTCTTTGGTCTAATGATCACCTGAGTGATCTTCATGAGGTGTTTTTTTTTTTTTTTTTTTTTTTTTTGCATGTCTGTGCAAATCCTTTATTAAAGCAACAGCCAAACTACAGGATGGCTCACAATATTTTTTTTCTTTTTTCACTACTGTATCAACTTAAATACTAATCATTTGTTTATACCTTTAAATTATTTTTTAAAGGTATACATTTATAATTTACGAATCAACAGAGTGCCATTTCCATCCAGATACATTTTTCCATCTTATTTCCCGCTTTTAACAAAGGATATCTAGAACCAGAGGGACAGCACATCAAATGTAAGTGCCAGCACCTTCTGTGAGCAGCAGCGCCAGAGTGTCTAAGAGATACACTGAAGGTTTACATTCCTCATTAACTAAAAATAATTTATGCCAGAATATTCTCAAACCTATTTGCCTTCTGTTTTTACATTCTCTATGAGCTTCGATTTCAATGGTGGTATTCTGAGCATTTGACCCCTTACATATGACATCTCTAAAAAAAAAATTTCAATTAAAGGTCATTATCACCATCATATAATATTTTCTCATATAACAGACACTCAGTCCTTCAGGAAGCATAACAAGCGATTCTGTTTTATTCCATTGTCCCCCCCAACACACACTAATTTGTTTAATCCAAACCTTGTTAATCACTGTAGAAACCCTACAAATCATTAGGTAGATGAACTTTGTTATCTACTAGAGGATTTTTAAACAAACAAGTGAATGTAAAAGTGACTAATACCTTGAGGATGGTGGTGGTTTAGTTGCTAAGTTGTATCTGACTCTTTGTAATCCCATGGACTGTAGCCTGCCAGGCTCCTCTGTCCATGGAATTTCCCAGACAAGAATACTGGAGTGGGTTGCCGTTTCCTTCTCCACATCATTAGTTTTAAATGTAGATTCATTCTGTACAAGTTAATACCTGGATTGTGAACAGTCAGTTGAGAATATGGAGCTCTGGATGGTTCAATGTTCCTCCCTTTTTGCATGCGCGAGTTACCAGTTTGCGTTCAGGGTATCAGCATTATGCACCATAAACAGAAACTGTGGGGTTGACTTGGGGAGTTTTCCTGTATTAGTGTTAGTTATCAAATGTTTTAGTTACACATGTCACAATGACATCTAGGAATTCAAATCATTTTAAAGCTGGGAAAATAAGCCATATTTTTTCATCATGACTTGTTTTTAGAGCAAGGCAAGGTGATCATCCATCTTCCCAGGAACAGTTTATATAAAGCCCTGTAATAAAGTGGATGGTGGGACTTCCCTGGTGGTCCAGTGGTTAAGAATCCATCTTGCAATCCACAGGTTCGATTTGTGATCAGGGACCTAAGGTCTTACATGTGGGGCTGCAGCCAAGTCTGCTCACGGAAACTACTAAGCCCACCCACTACAAGGAAAGCTCTCGCTTGACACAATGAAGATCCTGTGTACTGCAACTTAGACCTGATGCAGCCTAAAGAAATATATAAATATTTTTAAAAAAGAAACAGATGCTATGTGCTCACTTCCATGGCTTATTTTTTTTTAGATAACATAAATGATAAAGATAACAGTTTAGAGAAAATTATATTAATAGTAGACCCATAGTATGAGATCAGCAGAAGAATCTTGCGGACCTTTTGTTTTCCAGAACCTAATTTTTCTGCATCCTAGTTTTGTGCAACGTGGGGAAGGGAATGACAACCCACTCCAGTATTCTTGCCTGGAGAATCCCATGTACAGAGGAGCCTGGTGGGCTGCAGTCTATGGGGCTGCAGTTTTGTGCAAACCTGCAGAATCCAGAAGACAGCCTCACATCTCAGGAAGAGCTTTCCTTTCTGATGTGCTTTTCTAGGGGTTGCAGTTGTGAGATCCCACCACTGGCATGCAGGCTACAGGATTCCTAATTTGTCTTCTGACCCAAAAGACAGACAAACACACCTTTCCCAGACCTACTCTCCTATGGAGATCTGAGTTTAGAGTGTTTTAAACCTCTGATGGTCCCCAGGACCTATTAACACAATGTGTTAGTCATTGTAAACAAATTTGCCAGGATAGAGCAATTTTTGTGACGAGTTCTCTCCCCTGTCTCCAAATCTCCATGGTTTAGCCCAATAGAAGATTATTGCTTGCTCTCAGCAGAGTTCAAAGTGCTAGCCTAGAAAATTAGGGGAAATCTCTGCTCCAGGAACTGACTCAGAGACCTAGGTTCTTTCTATGTTTTAATTCTACTATCTTCAACCTGTGAGCACCAAAGCTACAGTAGAAGAGGAGGAAAGAGCATGGAGGATCGTGCAAGAGGTTTTATGGTGGTTTGGGAGTCATGAATAATATTTATGTCCACATGCTGTAGAATTCAGTCACATGATCCCAATACATGTGTACTGAAGATTGGGATGTGCAGTCTTCCTGTGTGCTTAGAAGGAAAACAAAGAGATTGACAAACATATAGCCTTGTCTATACCATAGCGAACTCTGAGCTGGTGATGGGCAGGGAGGCCTGGTGTGCTGCGATTCATGGGATCGCAAAGAGTCAGACACGACTGAGCGACTGAAATGAACTGAACTGAACTGATCTGATACCATAGAACATTTGTTTAAATTGCTTAAGTCTTCCATTGATTCCTTTCAGTGACATAGAAAGTACTGTCATTGGGTAAATTATTAAACAATAATGAAAAGGAAATAGTTAATGAATTAAATGCTCAGTGAGTCAGAAAGGCAAGCTGAAAAGCATAAACTTTAAAAGTTACAAACTATATCAAAATGGCCTAATAAATATATTTTGTGGTGAGTATAGTAGTTTTTTTTAATTGTAAAATTTTATAAAATGTAACACCTGAAAAGCAATTGTTTTCACTAGAGAAAGGTTATGTTGTGAAGTGATTCTAGCATGAAAGAGGTCTAAGAGGAGTTTAAAAACCTAAATGTTGATTCAGACTTTTGTCTTATTTCTTTATAAAGGATTTCAAACAGAAATGATGCTGCTAAAACATATAAGGCCAATACCCTGGATAACCGACTAACCAATAGGTACCAGTATCTACTAACTTGGGGAAAGGTTCAAGTACAATATTTTTCTAAGCATTACTTACTTACATACAGTTCTTCAGTTCTACTTATTATCTTTCTGTAAACCCTTATCCTCTATTTTTTAAACAGAAATAATTCTGGCATAAAAACTTGGCTCCTGCTCATGGTTAAAGAAAAATAGAATTTTATTCCTGGCTTCAAAATGAAGAGAATTCATTGCTTCAGGCCATCATTCTTACCACATTTATGTTTCTGTTTAAATTATCCTGGTGGGAACAGGATATATTATGAAATACATGTAAATGTAAAGTTTACATTCCTATTGTAAAAAAATTATTGAACCCATCAAAGAAAAACACTGGGCTTAAAAGATGAAATTTCTAAAGAAAAAAACCTTTTTTTGGAATCTAATACACAAAAGGTGAAAAATCATGACATCAACTTTTCAAATGTATTCAACTACTGATACTTTCTTTTTCTTTCTCACAACTAATGTTAACTTTTAATAGTAATAACTCTAAATTCATGGGCAACTGCAAATTGATGCAAGAATTTATTCTTTGCTGCTGCTCAAACTTTGCCTTCTCATTTTCTTATCAGAAATGTGTCCACGTTTCAACCACCAGAAGCGACAAAGACGTATGTACTTCTCTAACTGATCTTACATTTTAAGAATAAAGAAAAGAATAAAGAAAAAATTCTTCCTATATGTCAAAGAAAAAATCAAGGTGTATTGTCTTCAGGCTGAAGTTTCATTGTAACATAGCCATGCCCCGCCCCCCGCCTCCCCGCCCGCCCCGCGCCCGCCAGCTTTGACAGGTTAAATAGTATTGATAGAAATACTGAAGTGGTCAGCAAAACTTAAAGTACTTTCTATGTGGACTTTAACACAAGAAGTTTACCAACCTCTGCTCTAATCAAACACTGAAGCTTAAGTCATTCTTTATTTCTTTTCTTTTTAAAAGTCTAGATTCTTTACTTTTTTGCCCATAGAACTTTAAAATTTTTTCCTACTCCTATGGCAACTCTTTATTCTTGTACATTACACTTGCCTCCCAAAACACCCATCACATCTACAGCTCAACTGAGTCTTGAAATCATGGTTTTGCTAACAATCTGTATAGTCAAAATGCATTTTCCCTAGAATGTACTAATGGTGGTTATAAACAAGCAAAGTAGATATATTTTTGAAAACTTGGTTGATTTTTAAATTTGTATTTTTCAAAAAAAGTAATTTTCACCCTGGACTGCCCTCCAATAGTTGAAACAGGCCTGAGTCACTTCAATTTTTTGAGGGTCTGCATATATTAACAAATGCTAAATAGAGATTTGGCTTCCCTAGTGGCTCAGACAGTAAAGAACCTGCCTGCAATGCAGGAGACCTGGGTTCAATCCCTGGGTCAGGAAGATCCCCTGGAGAAGGGAATGAAAACCCACTCCAGTATTCTTGCTTGGAGAATTCCATGGACAGAGAAGCTTAGCAGGCTACAGTCCATGGGGTCACACATAGTCAGACACGACTGAGCAACTAACACACAGATTTAAAACAGTGTGATTTTTAAATGTTTTCTTAAACAAGCTAATGTATTTAATAAAAAAAATTGTAATATAATTCTGTGAGTCACAGCATAGACAGGATTTAAAAATATTTGTTGGACTCGTTTGATGTGGAATCAAAGCACATCGAAATTGATTGGTCTGGGTTTCGGACACAGAATGTCATATAAGGAATGACTTCTCCATTCAATTCCTTCTGTTTTAATTATTTGAATGGAAGCCAGGTGATTTGTAAAATGGGTAAACTAAGGAAGAACTTTTTCTGTTGTTCTTTCATCCTCAAGTGAAAAATTTTGTGGTGGGATTAGGAGTAGATTGTAAGTCCTTTCAAAGGTGAGATAAAATGAAAAGTTTCAGGAATGTGCTCACTGCTTGTTCTTGTGACAAAACAGGCAACCTGGAGGTGTGTCCAGTGCAAAGGCCACCAGCACCCCCGCTTCCACCTCCACCACTACTCCTGTGAAGAAGAAGAGGTAGGATGGGCTTGTTGGGCGCCCCTCTTCCTGCTGTTCTCTCACAGATTGATCTTTATTAACGTCTGAACCAAAGCATCCACCAAGGCCCCCGGGTCGCATCTAGAGTTTGCTCTCCGCCCTTCCTCCTCCTTCCCTCCTCCCCTTCCCAGGGATCCGGTGCCTCCTGCCTTCTGCTGCCTTCACACTTCAGTCCTTTCCTCCCCAATCTCCTTTTTAAAAATGCCATCTTTTCCTCCAGTTTTATTGAGAAATAATTGACATACCTCGCTCTGTAAGCTTAAGGTGTATAGTGTGATTTACACATATGGTGAGGTGATCACCCAATATGTTTAATTAACATCCATCATATCTTCCCAGGTGGCGCTAGTGGTAAAGAGCCCTCCTGCCAATGCAGGAGACATAAGAGACATGGGTTTGATCCCTGGGTGGGGAAGATCCCCTGAAGAGGGGCATGGCAACCCACTCCAGTATTCTTGTCTGGAGAATTCCATGGGCAAAGGAGCCTGGCAGGCTGCAGTCCATCAGGTCACCAAGAGTTGGACACGATTGAAGCAACGTAGCATGCACAAGATTCATCATCTCACAGAACATCCATTATGTCAATAAAAACATTTCTCCTTTTGATGAGAACTCTTAAGATCTACTCTCTTAACTACTTTTCTGTGTATAATGAAATGATATGAAAGTCAAGTCGCTCACTCGTGTCTGAGTCTTTGCAACCCCAGGGACTGAAACCTGGCGGGCTCCTCTGTCCATGGGATTTTCCAGGCAAGAATACTGGAATGTGTTGCCATTTCCTTCTCCAGGGGATCTTCCTGACCCAGGGATAGAACCCAGGTCTCCCACATTGCAGGCAGACTCTTTACCATCTGAGCCACCAGGGACTCCTATGTATAATACAATCATGGTAACTGTAGTCATCATGTTATATATTACAACCCTAGAGCTTATAACTTCTTTGTCCTTTGTTGGATATTTCAAATGGATATAAAATAAGTTGGTCTAAAGGACAAATAAAAAAATGTAAGTTTTTACCTTTTGGCCACCTTCCTCCAATCTCCCTCAATCCGCCTGCCTCTGATAACCACAAATCTGATCTTGTTTTCATATGTGCCATCTTAGGGTCTTGAATAGCTAGGTAATGTTTTGATGCTAGAACTCAGATAGTAAAGCTACTTCAGGTAACGCATGTTAACAGAGTCCTACTACAGAGAATGCCTTATCCTGCACAATAGCTGCAGTGAGGCCAAGTGTCACTAGACTCCAGAAACCAGTCTGCATCTTGGAGGCCTCCTCTGCTGTGTAGATCGGGCTTCCTCCACATTCAGGGTCAAGGGTCCTATCTGGAGGCATCGGTCTCTGTTTGTGTGCTTATTACTTCTTCCTTCAACTTCCCCTCCTCTCTGGGTCGGGAAGATCCCCTGGAGAAGGGCATGGCAACCCACTCCAGTATTTTCGCCTGGGACAATCCCCATGGACAGAGGAGTCTGGTGGACTACAGTCCATGTGGTTGCAAAGAGTCAGAAACGACTGAAGCGACTTAGCACGCACACACACACAGGACTCTGCCTGGTGTAGGGCAGGTGTTCAGTGCTTGCTGATGAGCTGGCTGACTGCCACGCTGCTCCTGTAGTCCTCCTGGAGGGAAATGACTGATTCTATTTTCTCCTGCAGATGAAATTTTGATTGTGTCTACAGAGTCTCAGGAAATAAGATTACCCTTCTCTTGGATCCAAATTTCACACTTCCCCTGATCCTTTCTTTGTCTGTTAGGAGAAACTGAAAGGGAAATTTAAGGTCAGTTAGTTCAATCTCCTACCCAGGGCAAGAATCTTTCCTCTGATAGGCTAGGCATCATTCAGGAGCATTGCAGCCAGAAGCGTGACTCTCACTTTTGTGATGTGCCTTGACTAAGCTCTCGGGGGTTGCATTGAGCTGAAATTGGCTTTGATTTACTCCCATCCCATCTGAGCGCAGTCCTGAAATCTCAGAGAATAGACCAGCTTCGAGAATTTAAAGGACTCTCCTGTCCTTATCCTTGATCTTCCTTTCCCAGGCTATCTTACTCTCCTCTGAACATCATTTTTGATCTATAACTTAGTCTTTTTGATAGAGTCCTTAGCTATCTCTACCAATTAAAATGATGTCTTAATAATGGGAAAGCATCTTTCTAATTGGATATGTGTGTGTGTGTGTGTGTGTACATTTATGTATAAATGTATGTGCTTAGTTGCTCATATGCATCTATATAAAATTGAGCTTGGCATTGCTGTGGCATTCATTTATACTTTCAATATTCTTATTTTCAGCATTTCCTGTCATACAGATTTTTTAAAACCATATTTTGAGTAGAACATGAGTGTTGTTATTTTTATTATGAAATGTTTCAGAAATGCAGAAAAACAGAGAGGTGTGTTGATAATGAGCACCCATGAACCTACCATACAGATTCAACATTATTATTTTCCAGATTTCCTGCAGATTTCTTTTTAAAAAGTGTCTACATTGTTTAGTGTCAAAGGAAATGGGCAAAGGGATTTATTTGGGAGAGCAAATTGCCTGCAATATAGGCCGTTACTTCCTATGGCAGGAAGTAAATTGTTTCATTTTATCTCTAAGACCTTGTAGGAAAGTCATCTCATTTCCTTTTTACCTGTCAATTTATTTTCAGCTTTTCCTGGAAGACATGCGGGTGGGGGGTCAGGTCTTTCGAGCACAATGTTTATAACTAATGTCATTTCTTAACAGACAATCCTGGTTTCCACCACCTCCTCCAGGTTACACCACCACCCCAAACACAGGAGCAAGCAGAAGGTAAGAGAAAGATGTCAGAGGTAATTGCTATGTAATATGATGGAAGAATGTGTTAGATATTGACAACATATAATTGTGGACGCTTTGGGATAAAGCTGAGGCAATTTTGTGAACTCTGAGCTCTGAATAAGATAGTGCCCAGTGAAAGTGAGGTCAGGGTACAAGTGTGCCTGGTAGGAAATCTGACATGCTTTGAGGAGTAAATGACTGTATTTTTAGTTTGCTAAGGGTTGCTGTAGCAAAGTACCATAAAGGTGGGCGGTGTGAGAGAAATGTATTGTCTCACAGTTCCAGAGGCTGGAAGCCCAAGAGCAAGGTGTTGACGGGGTTCCTTCTGAGGGTTGTGAGAAGGGATCTATTCCACCCTTTTTCCTGGCTTCTCATGTTTTCCTACCGATCTTTTGTATTCCTGAGTTTGTAAAAGGGCTTCCCTGGTGGCTCAGATGGTAAAGAATCTGCCCTCAATGCAGGAGACCCAGGTTCGATCCCTTGGTCAGGAAGGTCCCCTTTAGAAGGGAATGGCTACCCACTCCAGTACTCTTGCCTAGAGAATCCCATGGATAGAGGAGCCTGGCAGATGGACAGAGGGGCCTGGCGGGCCATAGTCCATGCGGTCGTGCCATTTCAATCTCCACCTTCATTTTTACATGGTGTTTACCCTGTGTGCCTGTCTGTGTCCAAAGTTCCCCCTCTTATAAGGACACCAGGCCTATCGAATGGGGGCTCATCCAACCTGGGATGATCTCATCCTAACTCAGCTACTTATGTCCACGACTCATGCCTTACCTACCTGTGTCTACTAATGTCCCCATTTTCCAAACAAATTTGGAGAGGACATCATTCGATCCATAAGGGGGGCAGGGGAGAGAACAGGGGCCATCACTAGGTGGGGCCCAGTGTGGGCTCTCGTGCTCAGTCATTTTTGCTCTGATGAACCCAGATGTCAGGATGGGAATGTGTATGGCAAGTTCTTGGTAAACTTAAAGTGACAGATGAGTAGTGTTTGTTTGCTTGTACTTTTTTGTTGCTGTTGAGAGCAATAATTATAACTAAATTAGAGCCCATGTGGAGAACACCTGGCTCTACAGTTTCCATACTGGGAATGTCAACAACTATTTAACTGAATAAATATTTAATAATAAGTGATTACTGTATGCCAGATACTGGTCTAGGATCTTGGGAGATACCAGGGAACAAAACACGGAGCCTACACTCAAGCCTTCAGTGCAACAGCCGCAGTGTAGGCCTCTCGTGATCTATGTTGTCATTAGCACTTGAGGAAAAATAGGTCTCCAAGGTGGTTTTGGTTTAGGTCTCCAAAATTATTTTCGTGTCATCAACCTCTAGAATATCTTCACCCAATATTTCCATGTTTAAATGGGATTCATTTTCCCAATCCAACACTTGGAGAAAGGGTATGAAGCAGTGCCCTTGTTTCATATGAGACTGTTTTATTTCCAAAAGTTTTCATCTGTTGCACAGGCTTTTAATGTGGCTTTAATTTCCCAAATAATAGGTATATTTGGAAATAAATGTCTTATAATTTAACTTGAATCTATAAGGACATAAATAACTTTAGTTGACTAATAGACAAAAAGAACTCTAATTGTCTTTCATACCCGTGGCTTTATCTGTATATATGTGTGTGTACATATGTATTATATTATATGTGTATAACATATGTATAAAATTATTGGACATGTTGAATAATCACAGCTTGGAATTATACCAACCTTCTCTTAAAATATTTTCTTTTTAAACCTGTTCATATTTTTAAACCTGTGGGTGGTTTCCAATTATATGAACTGCCAAATATGGATTGTGTCTCTAATTATAACCTCCTTTCTCCTCAGGCTGTGTTTAGATATTTCTCCATGAGTGGTACCTTTCATGGAACTACCCAAGTTATTATTGTAAGATACCACTGTTTATTCCATCCAATTTTGTCTTGATAGACAAAATACTTAGAAACATTTATGACGAATTTCCCAAATAACTTATTTTTATCTTTTATCTGGTATTCCATTGTTCATGTGAATTATCATCATAATAAGCATCTGTTATGTAACTGTGTAAAGATACGAAAGGGCTATTCCTGTACAACCATCATACGTGCTCAGTGCACATTCAGCTATGGATCTGTTTGAACAGAACTGATACTGCCTGGCTATATGCCCTTACAATTTATGCATAGCTGGATGTGATTTACATGGAAGATAAAATTAGTTACAATGCTTCTATTTCTGATTTCTGGATCAGATGCCTAGCACCAGATTTAAGGGAGTGAGAAGATTATTGGATAAGGTTGATGAATTTAAATATCCACTCCTTTCTTAAAGTCACAGATTATTAATAGAATGGCTAGACCAAATGACTTCTCTTCGAGGATCAGAGCTAATGTTATCCCAAGCTTTCAGGGAAAGGAGAGAATAATAGCAGTGTAGTAATGCCTTTGATTCCTAAAGCGCTTTTCTTTGGAACAGCTCCAAGAACTGCTTCTGTTTCTCACCTTTAATACCAGTGCATTCTCGGGGCTGAGAAGTAGCCTTTTCACCAGAAGCCAAAAACTAGAAGCAATTATTAAATGATGAAAGGAATCAAAGATTTCAAAAAGAGATCTTTGTCCCCAGAAGAACGAAAAGAAGATGGAAATAGGTCAGGAACAAATAAAAATGGAGAACTGTGATTTTTAATACTAGCTAATAGCCAGTGCTAACTTTATTTCCCTTCTACCTTTACTTATTCACTGGTCTCCATCTCCCTTTCTCCCCTTTCTCCTCTTCTGCAAAAGAATTTCCCCTTAATACCAACACTCACTCTCGTTTCTGTTCTTCATTTTGTGAACCTTCATTTTTCCATCACCAAATCTCCCAGAGATTTCATTTTCTCCCACACACCCATTCCCAGTTATTACAAGGAGAGGTCATTTTCCTGAATGTTTTTCCCCTCTAACCTCTCTGTGATCTTTAACCCCACGGACTACCCCATTCCTCAGTTTTCCTTTTCTTGACTTACATAGTGTGGAAGAACCAAACTTAGTTGTGTTTGGATTGACAACTTGTATTGCTGTTGTGTTTGGATTAAAATCTGTTACAGCCATGATATAAGCTACACCCAAAGGGTCTTAAGCTTTTTTTTTAATCGACAGAAGAACCCATAATATCACACTTTTCTCTATATTTATATGTATATCTATACCTATAACTCTACAAGTCTGTGTTTATGTCTACAGCCATTGATATTTCTATAGCTACATCTAGAAATATATCTACATCTCATTCTGTCTATATAATTAACATAAGGTTGGTGAATTCAGTTCAGTTCAGTCACTCATTTGTGTCCAACTCTTTACAACCCCATGGACTGCAGCACGCCAGGCTTCCCTGTCTATGACCCACTCCTGGAGCCTACTCAAACTCATGTTGGTGAATTCAACTAGATTTTAAATGAGCAAGTTAAATTTTCTAATATAACTATATAGTAGAGCTAAAGAAAAAAGCAATTTCTTAAAACAAGTATCATTTTATGTATGACACACATTAGTCTTGCAATGAGAAGGTTAAGATCTGGTGATCAAACAAAATTTTGGAATTAAGAGTCAAATATCTCTGAAAGTCTCTTGCCCTCTTTCTGATAAAACAAGTAGAGAAAGAAGCTGTAATTCATGGTAGTAAGACACAGCAGGTTAAGTTCTGAACTTAAATAAAACTCTTTCTAGCTGATTGCTAAGGTAACTCCTTAGTCCTTGGGTATAAATGTTCTCTGATGTCTTTTTTCTCTTGTTGAGAAGGGAAAACTCTAGCACAGGGTTTTGAATGACCAATCTGTATGTGCTGTGTGAGCTGTGCTTAGTCACTCAGTCATGTCCAACTCTTTGCAACCCCATGGACTGTAGCCCGCCTCTGTCAGAGGACAGGCTCCTCTGCCCATGAGGATTCCCCAGGCAAGAATACTGGCTGGAGCAGGTTGCCAAGCTGTCCTCAAGGGGTTCTTCCCAACCCAGAGATTGTACCCAGGTCTCCTGCATTCAGACGGATTCTTTACCATTTGATCCACGAGAGAAGCCATGAATACTGGAGTGGGTAGCCTATCCCTTCTCCAGGGGATCTTCCCAACTGAGGAGTCAAACTGGGGTCTCCTGCACTACAGGTGGACTCTTTACTAGCTGAGCTACCAGGGAAGCCTGTCAGCCTGTGTCAACAAGATTATTTCCTCTGAAATCCTCTTTTCAACTTCCATCAGAACCTATAGTTTCTTTTCATTTTAATCAGGACTGAATCAAATTTTAGCTCTGCAACTTTTGTTCCTCATTATACTGATCTGTCTCTCCTTCCTCTGTGATCACTGGTTTATCCCCTTTCCCATGTTCAAATCCCTTTCATTATTTCAGAATATCACTTCTGTTTTAATGTTTTGGTGTAATGTAATTTGAGCTCTATGTATTCGAGATTCTGAAATACATAGAAATACATGTGTCATCAATATGGAAAATTATTAGAAGGTCAGAGCCAGTGAAAGTTTTTCCTTTCCACATGTTTCATTTTAAAATTTATCAGAAAGCCTGATGCAAAGCAGTTTGTCAGCAATCACTAGTGTCTATCTTAATTTCTCAAGTTCTTAAACTTTTTCTCATCTTTGAGTCTTTAAAAGAGTGATAACAATATGCCAGGACTTGAGCCGATGGTGTGGATAATAGGTGCCATTCGTGAGAAGTGCTCAGTCAAATCACAATAAAACACAGATGCAGCATTTCTAGTAAGTTAATATTAACATCGCTTCTGATTTTAGAACCCACCTTTAACTCTTGGTATTCTGATTACGGTAAATTTAAGTGCATATGCCTTTGTATTTAGGTGATGCAGAGATACGGTGCTTTGATGGCATATGAAGCTCATTTAAGAACCTCGAGGAAGCCAGATTTAGGTAGCAGTTGCTTAAACAATATGAATGTTTACAATGTTACCCATTATAGTGATTCTGGAGAAACAATAAGGCAAACCACCAGCACCAGCAAAAAAAAAAAACAAAAAAAAACCAATGTGTTTTTTTCTGCAATCATTTCCAAAGACAGCAAATAAATTGTATAATATCTGATAAAATTAAAGTAGTGGAAACACATGCAGGAAATCACCATATTGTGAAATGCTTGCTACATACTTTCATAATTTCTCATCCATATTTGTTTCAGTCTTCTCTTTCAGTGGTTTTCACTTCCACTTAGCTGATTGGTAGATATGAAGGAGGAAAAAAAATTCTGATTGAGAAGTGGGTTGCTATGGCAACCTTGCACTACAGTTATATTTTTCCATCTGTAACTATAAATGGTAAAATGTAGCTTTTCTAATTATGCTGCAACATTTTTAACTCTATTGGTACCAAACCTTCTATGAAGTTTGCTGTCACCCTAAATTAAATCATTATATTTAATTTTTATCACAACAAACATCTTCTTGTATTAACTAGAAGCCATTTTGCAAAACCTAAGAGTCTAAAATGCTCAGTAAAATGTCAAAGTATAGTGATTTTAAAATTGTATTGAAATTCCTAGAATACCAATTATATTTATTCAAAATCATTAAAACATAAACCTGAGTCAGGATTTGTTAGGAGAAAGTTAATTCAGAATGTGCTGCTATGGATTCAGCAATACTTGAAAATTTCTATCCCTCTGTGTCCACTGGAAGCTAAAGTTTATTTGTGCTCTTATATTAAATTATGCTATTTAAATGTTATTAACCACAACTGAATATTCATACATTTGGAAAGTACAGCATATGAATATTCAGGGTACTTAGCACATAGCAAGTAGTATTCATGACTACTGTGGAATTGAAGATTCCTTGCAATATTCTGCCTTCTCATGGTCATGTAGTGGTTTGCCAGCCACAGATCTGAGCCAGTCTCATCCTTTTATAAATGAAGAAGCAGATTCTTCAGCGAGGATCAGTGTTCTTTCCATGATCAAACTGGAACTCAGTGGCAAAACTAGTCTAAAATCTAGGTCTCTGAAATTTTTGTTCAGTCCATGCTCTTTGTTGTGGTGTGGTTCATTGAAATGGTCCCTGGCCACTGAAAGTAAGACACTGTTAGAGCAATCATGCTTTTGAACAAATAATCGAAAGATTATTCTCTGGAATCTTTAGAATGCCTTGCATTCTGCAAGCTCTTTGAGACCATGGACCACATCACACCTTTTCTAGTCTTGAATGCCCAACTTTGCTTGTTATATGTCCTAACATAATAACTAGGGCAGTTGTGGAATAAGTGCTTTTGAACTGATACCTTTGGGTAAGCAAATAATGCAGGATCTCTTACTGTTATTATATTTTCATTGGAAATACCTGGAAGGATAATGGTTTAATACAGTACAATAGAGCACAGCAGTCTCCAGCATTTTGTACCAGGTTTTGTGGAAAATAATCTTTCCATGGACTTCGGAGGGGGGATGGTTTCAGGATGATTCAAGTGCATCACATCTATTGTGTCTCTACTGATCTGACAGGAGGTGAAGCTCAGGCAGTAACGTGAGTGGTGGGGAGCAACTGTAAATACAGATGAAGCTTCACTCACTAGCCCACCACTCACCTCCTGCTCTGCAGCCCAGTTCCTAACAGGCCACAGACCAAAGGGATGCCTGATATAGAGGAGAAAGCATGGGATTAGACATGAGTAAGACTGGGTTAGAACCTTGGCTGAGTCACTTACTACCAGTGTGACCCAGGGCGAATTGCTTACCTTTTATGAGACTCAGTGAAAAAAATAAATTCTATATATAGTATATATAGATAGATATATATATATACACACACACACACATATACACACACATTCCACAGCATAGATATATGGACTAAATAAAGTATGTGAGAAGTATGTCAACTTGGACAAGTTGACATGTTACTGAAACGCAAAAAATGTAAGTTCCATTTCCTTTGCTATTGTTGGAATAAGAATTCTACTGGCAGGCTACAACAGCTAAGCATAATCTAAAGTGAAAACAAAACTCACCATCCGTTTTTAAGAGTCAATTATTCTTTCAACCCTGACCTGTGTTGAGTCATAGAAACGTTCTTCACGAAGTCATTCTGGAACACAAGTCACAGAGCCAGGCATGTTTTCCAAAAAAGCCATAATACAAAGAAGTGACCTTTGCAGGAGCTTATGGAAATGAGGGAACATAAACAGGTTGACAGTGATATTTCTATTAGCTCTGGCCTTCGGGCTACAATCTGCAGGTTTTCAAATGTTGCCCAGGAAAGCTGCCTTTTGATTCCTGGAGGTTATTTTTTACAATTATAGCAGCCAGTGTGGCGTCATCAACCCTGCGGAAGGTCTTACAGGCTGGAAGGAAAGACAGAGGCAGAATCAGGGTCAACTGATCCAGGCTTAAACAGCGCATCTCTAAGTGGTGTTCAAACAGGATCATTCCACATGAATGCCTCTTGTTTTTGTTTCTTTGAAACATTCCAGGCCACAGCTTCCTGCCTTGCTCTCGCATTCTAAAGCCCCCGCTTGGCATGGCCTCAAGCTCCTGGCTCAGCTTGAATGACGCCTCTCATTGCCCCCAGGGCCGGGGTTCTGTCATCTGTGACTGTCACTGAGGAGATGCAAAAAGCTCCTCTGAGATGGACTGAAGTCAGAGTGGCCTTGCCCTGGCCCAGCCCAGCAGGGGTGTAAATGCATTATTCTCGCTTCTCTGCTTTTCTTGGCCTTCACAAATGTACACCTGACTTTTATTTCCCCAAACCATCTCCTTCCTGTACACCCAGACCTTTTTTCTTGACTCATCTCTGCCTCTCAGACACACCCAGGCAGTCTTTTCTGGCCTCTTTGAGGGCTTAGTGGCTTTCCAGGTGTGGCTAGTGGTAAAGAACCCACCTGTCAATGCAGGAGACATGAGAGACAAGGGTTCGATCTCTGGGTTGGGAAGATCCCCTGGAGGGGGAAATGGCAACCCACTCCAGCATTCTAGCCTAGAGAATTCCATGGACAGAGGAGCCTCATGGGCTACAGTCCATGGGGTTACAAAAGAGTCAGACACAACTGAAGTGACTTAGCACCACTTTACATGGAAGAAATTTAGCCTTTTATCACTGTGATTCTGGCATAAGCAAAGTTGGGCACCATCCCTTGAATCCCTTTTTGTAAACCTCCTTTCCATCTTGTTACTACTCTCCTTCCTGTTTTCAGATATCCAATGCTCTGTGTAGACTCATTAATACCTGGGGCCGACCAACTTCTTATCCTTTCCTCTGTCCCTGGAAGAGACGCACATAACCAGCTCATCAACACAGATGCATGAAAGACACATTATCATTTGAGTGACATTACATTGTTGCAACACAGGGATATGCTTTGAGAAGAGAAGATGATGACAATCAATACAAGTAAAAGAACATCTAATTGTGAAATCTAACATTAGGTCAAAACGGGGAGAGTGTTTTCCTGTAAATTACTTTTTGCAGGCATATCATATTACACAATAACTCATCTGAGCACTCAGCGTCCACCAGGTACTCGGTGAAAGTGAAAGTCGCTCAGTTGTGTCTGATTCTTTGCGACCCTATTGACTATACAGTCCATGGAGTTCTTCAGGTCAGAATATCAGAGTGGGTAGCCTTTCCCTTTTCCAGGGGATCTTCCCAACCCAGGGATCGAACCCAGGTCTCCTGCATTGCAGGCAGGTTCTTTACCAGCTGAGCCACCAGGTACTTGGTAGTGGAGTCAACAACGGACAGTGGACTTCTATGGGACAGGTCACCTTGAACAGATTTTCAAAGCTTTAGACTCCTGTTCAGTACCCATTTTCCTTCATACCAAATAAAAATTCAGCCAATCACTCTCTCTTCCAACACATCTTTATCGGGCACCAACATCATGTACAATCCTAGTACTTGGCGTGCAACTATCCTTTTAGGGACTTTCGGTCCAGCCAGGGTGGAGATAACAAATTATGTGCAATTCAGACCAGCACAGCATGTGTTGTGAACAAGGTGCACTACTGGGAGACATAGAAGAGTGTTCACCACCAGAGCACTGGGTACCACTCCTCACAGTAACCTCCTCAACCAGAGGCTGAAGGGCAAGGAGGGCTCTCCAGGTGGAAGGAGCAGGAGGTACGCCCCAGAGGAGAGAGACTGTGGTGTGGGGTGGGATGGGGTTAGGAAGTGCCAGTGGTTTGGCTCCGCTACAGTGCTGGGTTCACATGGCATGAAAACAACCGCAGCCACAACCCTTACACTAAGCCAGGCGGAGCTCTAAAGCTTTGCATTGCCCTCTCACTGGCTTCAAAGCTGCCATCAACACAAGAACCAGAAGACCCACTGTGCTCTGTGTCCACTCTTCCACTGTCTCTCACCCAGGGACTCACTGCCACACTCGGCCAGAAAAGCTTCAGGACTAACTCATCATGGCCCCCACCCCTGTGGCCATGGATCCCTATGGGAACCCCAGTCAGATTATTTCTTATCACCTGGACCATCCTGTAGAGCTCCGTGCATCACTGAACCTGACCCAGGCCTGCTACTGCTGCTGCTGCTAAGTCGCTTTAGTCGTGTCCGACTCTGTGCGACCCCATAGACGGCAGCCCACCAGGCTCCCCCTTCCCTGGATTGTCCAGGCAAGAACACTGGAGTGGGTTGCCATTTCCTTCTCCAATGCATGAATGTGAAAAGTGAAAGTGAAGTCGTGTCCAACTCTTCGTGACCCCATGGACTGCAGCCTACCAGGCCCCTCCGTCCATGGGATTTTCCAGGCAAGAGTACTGGAGTGGGGTGCCATTGCCTTCTCTGTGACCCAGCCCTACAAACCATCCCAATCCCTCAAACCGGTCCACAGACCTTCCTGGATATGTCATCCATTATCGTCAAAACTCTTTCCTCTTCAGTCTTGTCTCTGACTGAATGATCTCTCCCCTCCTTGGTGGGTTCTCCCAGAGAACCCTGCTCCCCCAGCCTCCTTCTCAGTGACAGCTGCTTTTCTTCTAATCCCATGCACTGTGCGGTCTGGAGGAAAAGGAGGGATCCTGTTTGCTCCTTATTTCTAATTTCTATTTCTCCCTCCTTCCTAAAACTCCCTGTCCTCCTTGAAGCCATTCCCTTGTGAGCATCTCTCCTTCCCTGGAGTCATCTCAAGGTCTCTGAGTCACTCACCCTCACCCTGTGGGGACTTCAGCACTTGGCTCACTGTTTCCCCACACTCCTCCCATCGTAATGCCTGAAAGTGAAAGTGAAAGTCACTCCATCGTGTCCGACTCTTTGTAACCCCATGGACTGTATAGTCCTCGAAATTCTCTAGGCCAGAATCTTGGAGTGGGTAGCCTTTCCCTTCTCCAGGGGATCTTCCCAACCCAAGGATCGAACCCAGGACTCCCACACTGCAGGCGGATTCTTTACCAGCTGAGCCACAAAGGAAGCCCAAGAATACTGGAGTGGGTAGCCTATCGCTTCTCCAGTGGATCTTCCCAACCCAGGAACCGAACCAGCATGTCCTGCATTGCAGATGGATTCTTTACCAACTGAGCTATCAGGGAAGCCCTCATAATGCATGGTGATTCCCAAATTCGTGTAATGGATCCTTCCCATCCTGGACTTTCACTTTCTTGATCTCCTCTCCAGTGATCTTGTCCATTGCCCTACCCCAGCCACCCACAGATTTTTCCCTTGTAAGAGAGAAAAAGTTGGCTTAAAGCTCAACATTCAGAAAACGAAGATCATGGCATCCAGTCCCATCACTTCATGGGAAATAGATGGGGAAACAGTGGAAACAGTGTCAGACTTTATTTTGGGGGGCTCCAAAATCACTGAAGATGGTGACTGCAGCCATGAAATTAAAAGACACTTACTTCTTGGAAGGAAAGTTATGACCAACCTAGATAGCATATTCAAAAGCAGAGACATTACTTTACCAGCAAAGGTTCGTCTAGTCAAGGCTATGGTTTTTCCTGTGGTCATGTATGGATGTGAGAGTTGGACTGTGAAGAAGGCTGAGCGCCGAAGAGTTGATGCTTTTGAACTGTGGTGTTGGAGAAGACTCTTGAGAGTCCCTTGGACTGCAAGGAGATCCAACCAGTCCATTCTGAAGGAGATCAGCCCTGGGATTTCTTTGGAAGGAATGATGCTAAAGCTGAAACTCCAGTACTTTGGGCACCTCATGCGAAGAGTTGACTCATTGGAAAAGACTCTGATGCTGGGAGGGATTGGGGGCAGGAGGAGAAGGGGACGACAGAGGATGAGATGGCTGGATGGCATCACTGACTCGATGGACGTGAGTCTGAGTGACCTCCGGGAGTTGGTGATGGACAGGGAGGCCTGGCGTGCTGCGATTCATGGGGTCGCAAAGAGTTGGACACGACTGAGCGACTGATCTGATCTGATCTGAAGAAACCATATACACTTCAAAACTTCAAAGTTTTCCTTTTTCTGGCTTCCATTTTCCATCTACTCACTTTCTATCTACACTTTCTGGTTCAGTCCCTCCAGTCCTCTGATGCCAGAAGTTTCCCAGTCCCACAACCACCAGTCCATTGGTTCTATTGTCTTTCCACAGCCCTTCTCCCCTCACATCCTCACTTCCCTCCATGTCCATCTCAGCTCCCACAGTCCTTCACTGTAATCACGTCCTCAGATCCCCTTCTCCTCCTTTGTCATCAGTCTTTATTGCACTCTCTTGGCTGAATTAGAAGCTTCCTTATATCCACTCTCTGTTCAATCTGTTCCTGCCCCTGAAGTACTGAGCGTGGCAAAAGAAAGCAATGGCTATTGACCTTATTTTAGTTCCATGAGCACTGACTTCAGCGCAGCCATTGGTGTTGCCCAAAGAGTCCTTGAGAGGCAGCATCATGGGGGATGGTTTATGGAGCCAGACTTCTTGGTTTGGATTTCGCACTCTGCCCCTTACCAGCTGTATCATCACAGGGTCTTTATTTTCACTTTCTGTGCCTCCATCTTTTCATCTATAAAATAGGAAGAAGAAGAATACTTATCTCTGGGATTGAAGGGAGGATTCAATGAGCTCGCTCTCCATGCTTCCAAGACCAACCTTCCTGCATGTGCCCTCAGTCTCCTTGCTTCCCATGTCTAAGCATTTTCTGCTCACTCTTCCGCACCATCAAATTTGCCATCTTACCTGGATCATTCCATCATCATATCTACATACTCTCATACCCTTCATTGATCTACCAGCCTTCAGGTAGCTTCCCAATTTTCTCTTCCCTCTTCGCTGCAAAGTGCCTCAAAAGAAATCTCTATGTCTATCCCTCTGCATCCCATTTTCTTGGAGATCCAATCCTAGAAGGTTTTTTTTTTTTTTTTCACTACTGCTCCATCAAAACTGCCTTCATCAGGTTTATCAATGACCCCTATATTGCCAACACCATGGTAACTCTCCACCCCAGTTTTATTTGATCTGTCAAATGTCTTGCATTTGGCAAGGCTAGTTACTCCTTCTGGAAACACTTGTCTCACTTGACTTCCTGGCACCACACCCTTGTATTTTTCTTCTTTTCTCTTTGGCTGCTTCTCTTCAGATTCCTTTGCTGTTTCTTCCCCCTATTCTTGATGTCTAAATATTGCTGGGATCAGGGGTTCCACCCTTGGCCCTCTTCCTTCTCTACCTAGGCTGACTTCCTGGGTGGTCTCATCCAGTTTCAAGTGTTAGATGCCATCTCAAAGCTGGTGATACTCTTTCTCCAACATCCTCATGGCTCAGTTTATCACTTCCTTCAGGTCTTGGCTTATATTTCACCTCACATGCAGGTGTTCCCACACCATCACTATATTCTCTCACTGTTTTCTTCTTAGTACTTTTCTTCATCTGCCATTTATTTTATTTGTGTATTGAAAACCTTCTGAAAACAGGGAAATCACCCACTTTGTAGAGTGCCTCATGCATAGAAAGCTACCAATAAGTGTGTTAAATAAAAGCATGATTTCATTCATTCCCAACAACACCCCCACAGTGCTGTTGGAACGGTTACTACAAATGAGGAAATGGAATAATTTAGGCCCTTGTCACACAGCTGGCAATTCAGGCAGCCCAACTCCAGAGCCTCCATGCTCCCTAGTGCACTGCAGAAGCCAGAGAGGTACAGAGTCGAGATCACAGGGTATTTCTATGGAATTTATCTCGAGGGTTATGGCGAACGACTGGGGTGGGAATTGGGGTAGGGAAGTGACATGCCCTGGGTAAAGTGCTGTGTGTGTGCGTGATAAATCACTTCAGTTGTGTCTGACTCTTTGTGACCCTATGGACTGTAGTCTGCCAAGCTTCTCTGTGGGACATGGGATTCTCCAGGCAAGAATACTGGAGTGGATAACCATGTCCTCTTCCAAGGGATTTTCCCAACCCAGGGATCAAACCCATGTCTCCTTCATCTCCTGCATTGCACGTGGATTCTTGACCACTGAGCCACCAGGAAACCCGAGTAAAGGGCTGACTCCATCCCAAACATGTCCATAATTGCCTGCTTCAGTTCCTGGGTGATCAAAGCATGCCATTTCAGAGGCTGTCTTGGTGCTTTGTTGGAAAGTTTAGGCTGACAGTGTTTATAAGCTCTGCCAGCATCAAACTGGCCTGTGCTGTCAATGTTTAAGGTGGATTTAGTTAAGAGCTTCAAATCAACTTCATCTTAAGGTCTATGGAATTGAAAACCTTTCTTGCTGTTTCCATAGCAGCTTGATAGTTGACATAATTCCTAAAGAAGCTTATATGTTAATTTAGCCCAGGAACCATTTACTCTGTTCATGTGCTGCTGACCCAAAATATCACAACTTGAGTGAGATAGTCTAGTAAATTACTAAGCTGTTTAAAGTATACATAATGTTTCAAGCTATAGTTGGGGAGGACAGGGTTTCCAAAAATCTGATTAAATGAACTCTCCTGTAATTTACAGATTTGACTTCTTTAAAGTTTAGAACTCCAAACATCCTAGCCTTTCCAGTAGCTTATGCACGGGGCTTGTAAGACGCACGAGATATTTCCACATAGACAATAAATGCATGTGGTGAATAGATGCTAAAATTTACCTGGTTTCCATGGTGAAATGAACTGCTGTTTTCTGTTCTAAAGGGAACCAACTGTTCACCCTCCGATACCTCCAAAGCCCAGTTCTGCTGTTTCATCTCCTAACCAGCCGAAGCAGGATAATAGGTAAGACCTAGCATTCCAGAATTTCTTGCAAAATGAAGTTTAAAGGAAATGACACCATATGAATTGTGACTTGTGCAAAGCATGGGTATGTTTTTTGTGCAGGGTCACTGCAGAAGCACTTGGAAAGCTGCTCTAATTCCGTTTGCCCACACAAAGGTGTATTTATGTTTGCCTCTGGGGTCGCTGAGGGTTGGACACAACTGAGTGACTTCACTTTCACTTTTCACTTTCATACATTGGAGAAGGAAATGGCAACCCACTCCAGTGTTCTTGCCTGGAGAATCCCAGGGACGGCGGAGCCTGGTGGGCTGCCGTCTATGGGGTCCCACAGAGTCGGACACAACTGAAGTGACTTAGCAGCAGCAGCTGGATACTTATGGCTGCTACCTGTCCTATGGAAACAGACTTTCAAGATAGAAACTGAGCAATAGTCACGCCCAGGAGATGTTCATACTCAGGTGTCCTCTACTTTATGTATTGGGAACCAATATGTAAGGAACCCTCTCTCCCTGTATATAAATATATATGTATATATGTGCGGCAGTGGGGGTTTAGTCACTCACTTGTGTCCAACTCTCTGTGACCCCAAGGATAGTAACCTGCCAGGCTCCTCTGTCCTTGGGATTTCCCAGGCAAGAAAACTGCCGGTTGCCATTTCCTTCCCCAGGGGATCTTTCTGACCAGGGATCAAACCCATGTCTCCTGCATTGAAGGTGGATTCTTCACCACTAAGCCACAATGAAGTCCATTTATTGATATGTATATTTATTGCTTATATATTGATATGTATATATATTGCAAAGAGTTGGATATGACTTAGCTATTGAATGACAGCAACAAGAACAAATATGTGTATAATATATATATGTATATATTTATACACACACACACACACATATATACATCTCTTAACTAATTAAGATTCCTGTTAAGAGCTACATTTTCTAACAAAAGATGTTCTTAAAACTTTGTGTTACTGTTCAAACCCTCCCGTATGTTAGAAAATACCTTTGGATAGTTCTTTAGTCTTATTGAGACATTCGTAACTTATTTAAAAGCTATAACAAATTTTGAAAAATATTATAATTACCTTGCCTCCAAATCAAGAAAAAAAAAGACAGACTTGCTTTTCCATTTTGAATCTCCAGTGCTCTCTAATTAATACTTAGAAACAAATACTTAGAGACTAATTCGGAGATCTCAGCACCTCCCCATGTGTTGCTGTTAAACAGTTTACTAATCTCAAGCTATTTTCCAAGATCTACACAGCACATTTCCGATATTGTTTTTTTTTTTTATTTTATTTTTAAACTTTATATAATTGTATTAGTTTTGCCAAATATCAAAATGAATCCGCCACAGGTATGCATGTGTTCCCCATCCTGAACCCTTCTCCCTCGTCCCTCCCCATACCATCCCTCTGGGTCATCCCAGTGCACCAGCCCCAAGCATCCAGTATCGTGCATCAAACCTAGACTGGCAACTCGTTTCATACATGATATTTTACATGTTTCAATGCCATTCTCCCAAATCTTCCCACCCTCTCTTTCTCCCACAGAGTCCATAAGACTGTTCTATACATCAGTGTCTCTTTTGCTGTCTCGTACACAGGGTTATTGTTACCATCTTTCTAAATTCCATATATATGCGTTAGTATACCGTATTGGTGTTTTCCTTTCTGGCTTACTTCACTCTGTATAATAGGCTCCAGTTTCATCCACCTCATTAGAACTGATTCAAATGTATTCTTTTTAATGGCTGAGTAATACTCCATTGTGTATATGTATTGTTAAGAGATTTTTAAAATGGTGTCTCAGTGAAGACTGAATACATTTGATTTGCTTGATGGCCTGCCTTTGATTCTTTTGTATTTTTACTTTTTGATGGTGATTTTTTTGACAACATGTAGGACTATTGGAAAACTGTTTTTCATTAAAAGGATAACTTTGGCCAGAAAATGCTGATTGTGTGACAGGGCTATGTAGCTTTAGGCATTCAACTTAATGTGTTAAAAACTCAGGTCTGAATTTCTATTCACTGAAATGTCACAGGATCTTTGAAATTTTGTCCTTAGGAAGAGAGGATAATATTTTTTAATGTTAAAAAAATTCTTCTTCATTGAATTAATGAAGAATATAGGCCAGATTTATGACTTCTAATCTGCGCAATGGTTATAATTATACACTTGAAAATAACTTTTCAGGCTTTCTATCTTATATTATTTTTCCTTTTACTTTGACAGTATTGAGCAATGTAATATTAATGTGAATTGGATTTTTCAGAGGGCTAAAAAAGTTGGTGTTAGTACCTCCTGAATTCAAAACCTTGGATTCTAGAGCAGTGAATTGAATAGATTTAAAAGAAGCTAAATTTCATCAGAACTGGTCTAATCTGTTTTTACTACTCTAATTTATTTCTTCCACAAATGATCCTAAATATAAAATGAGGACAACTTGCATGTTTTAAACCCTGATTACTTTAATCACAGCAAGATGATTTTAATGAAAGAATATGAAAAGGAAGTGTTTCCTATGTAATTAACACATGTCCTCAGGAGTACAAAAAATAGTTGAATTTAGTTTCTTGAGAACAAGCAAGAATGTGTAAGTAGGTCAATTAGATACTTAGAAAAAAAGCTGAGAAAAGCCTTGTACCACAAATTGTTACAGAACCTAACACTGTAAAATTTAATTCTAACAACTCAGTGTGGTCATTCCCAATGTGGTGGATGTGCTGGAAAAATGAAAGTGTTTACCATATTATCTGAGCAAACATATTTTTTGATAGTATTCAAATGGGTTGAGTCTTTGAGAAAAAGATGTTCCTGACACCTAACAAAACATGATTTTTACTACTTAAAAACTTTGTATCATTATCTAATAGAGGTAAGTGTATTTATCTAATAAAGATAAGTGCTTTATTGATGACTGAAAACTAAAATAAATGAACATGAACATATTTAGAAGTTTATTTCCACAGTGCTCTTATTCCAGAAAGCACACTTTCAACTCTTTGAATGTAAATGTTTTCTCATAAATTTAAATTTAACAGAGAAGTGTTTTCTTACCTAACAGACATTATCTTTAATTTGAAAAATATAGGCAGATATATCCAGCTAAACCAAGTGTATATACAGAAGCCAACAGATCTGCTGAAAGAAATATAAGGTACAATGATCTATCCTGATATCTCTATATCTATATCTATGTAATTGTATAAATGATAAAGTATGCTTTATTAGAACACTGAAACATACATGAAATTAATAAAACAGACAAAATCAGTTTTCCAGCTGACTTCAATAGTGGGTAATAAATATTTTTATATGTACTTAGAGAATTTTATTCCTTTTATTGTTATTTCTAAGTATTACATTAAGAACAACCAAAATTCCCTGAATATGATAACAGAATAAGATCAAACCCCTTAAGACAGGAAAATCTCTCTTTATTCCTAACAGTTGTCCCAAAGTCTATGACATAAGCTGGTGTTGATGTGTAAGGGAATAGGTGGAAATACAGTCATCTGACTGAACATCTACAAAACCTTTGCTTGGAATTGGCTGTATGATAAGGGCACTGAGCTTCTCCTGCACCATCAGTAAAAGGCTTACAAATTGTATTGATGCTTTTGAGTAAGATTTCCCCATGACAATCCTGGTTTACACCTATTGTCTTAAACATCCCATCTGGTTTAGTATTTGTTTTGGATGTATCTTTATGTATTTATTTGAAAAAATACTATTTTTGAAATTAGTTTCTGAACAATGTTATTTTATAAGTCAACCAATATGATAAACCAGTTTTTTTTTATGGTAAAAAACACAGCATTAATTTACCATCTTGTTCATGTGGGATAAGTCGCTTCAGTTGTGTCTAACTCTTTGCAACCCCATGGACTGTAGCCTTCCAGGTTCCTCTGTCCATGGGCTTCTCCAGGTAAGAATACTGGAGTGGGTTGCCATTCCCTTCTCCAGGGGATCTTCCCGACCCAGGTTATCAAACCCATGTCTCTTATGCCTACCTCCATTGGCAGGCAAGTTCTTCACCACTAGAGCCACCTGGGAAGCCCATCTTAATTTACCATCTTAACCATTATAATAAATCTTTATTTTAAACAATTTTTTTAACTGAAAACACTTTTCAAAGTGCAAAACTTTATGTATTTTTTTTTCTTTATTATCCCCCATGACTCTTAGACTTAGGTCACGCAGATACCTTACCTTTTGGGGGAGTACGTTGTACCTACTGACTTAAGGTACAGTTGTATCTCAGCATTTTCTACAGTATGTCCCATGTGCCACAAGATATCAATGAATGTTCTGGGAAAGAGGCATTTAAAAGCCAACACATTTAGGAAACACAGGAGAATAGATTTCTCTATCATGAATTTCCAGAGCCTTCAGTGTGCGTATATGTACATTCCAAATCTCTAAAAGTCAGTTATGTTTCCTCAGTTTACTTGACTACAAAATTCTTTCTTCATGGAACTCTGTTAACTTTCTATACAGTATTGTTTATGAAACACAGGTCTTAATTCAGGTAAACCTAAAATTATTCCTTTTCGTGACCTAGAGATTTAAGTCCATTACATGTCAGGTGATTCCACATACCCTACAGTTTTAAATGTACTTTCTTTCCCTTTGGAAGCCTAAGAAGACAGATACTTTCACCTCATATAAGGGGTTAATTGATCTTCTGAATATGTTGCTCAATGTTCCTCAAAAACTGAAACTGTTAGTCGCTCAGTCGTGTCCGACTCTTTGAGCCCCCGTGAGTGGTAGCCTGCCACGCTCTTCTGTCCGTGGGATTCTCCAGGCAAGAATACTGGAGCGGGTTGCCATTCCCTTCTCCAGGGGATCTTCCCAACCCAGGGATCGAATCCAGGTCTCCTGCATTGGCATGTGGATTCTTTACCATCTAAGCCACCAGGGAAGCCCAAGGATGTACGCTCAGTGTGATTATAATGTAATGTATAATGTATGCTAAGTGACATTATAATGTTCTCTGGTTGATAGAAAAGCTTCTGAACATACTCTGTGTTTACTTGTGCAGTTAATTGAATTTCCCCCCCATATCCTTTTTAAATATGTAACTTGCACATAGCGGATACACGTCTTTAGGAGAAACTGTAATTATTTCAGTGAGCACTAGGTGGCAGAGGCGATGCCCGGGCGGAGCGACTGGCGTGCATGTGTGTGAGTGCTGTGAGCTGACGTGATAGGCTATTGTTACTCAGTTAAAGTCAGTCATTTCTGATAACATATGGACTTTTGCTTTCTTCACTGAACACAGATACTTTAGTTCCTTTAAGCATAGCTCAACTGTCATTGACATGAGTTTATTTTTCATTGTTTGAAGGAGTCAGGATCTGGAGAACATTGTCAAAGTGGCCACTTCGCTTCAGAAAACTAAAAAGGGGTGAGCGCTCAAGAGGTTTTGAACTTGCATTTTTCTTCTCTCTCTGTTTCAAAAATGCTTAGCCAGTACCTTTAAATCTTCCAAATATGAACAAAAGCCTGATGCTGCTTATTGTATATAATTTGAAGGAAGGAAGAGTCAGTCTCTAGATTAGTGTTCCTGAGAAACGGGTAATACTGACGCCGACGGACTCTCTTCTTTCTCCGCTTTCTCTTCTGTGGAGTGATGCTCATGGTGCTGACCTTGCTCCAAACCCCCAGTCCTGTATGTATGTTCTGACCTGGGTCTGTGCTTGTCCATCTCCCCAGCACCCCCATATAGAACGCCCCAGGTTATTTTCAACTTCCTCCCCAAACGTGGTATTTCCTGTCTTCTCCGTGTTCTTTCATTCAGGCAAGCCCACCTTTCTGGAATCATTTTTGATTCTTCATCTTGACCCCTCTATGTAGTATCAGGCATGTGTGGATTAAATGTCTAAAGTGCCCTGCACACACCCATGGTCTCACCCAGTTCAAACCCTCATTGGTTCCGTCACAGGTTATCCGAGTAGCTATTCAGACTGACTGACACTCCTCCAGTCTCTTCTCCCACTAGACCATTACTACCCATCACTGCTGGAGTTTTCTTTCTATGATTCTGCTTGAAAAATCACTCCACTTGGCTCCCCATGGCCTAGTCAATTGCGTATAACTTCATACAATGCCTTTGTTAACCTTGTTCTGACCTAACATTCCTTAGCAATTTCAGACTTCACCAATTCCATTTATCCTACATTCAATACCAAATTAAACCACTTCCTTTCTGAAGTTTCCAGAGCCTCTGCCTTTTGTCTGTACCATTCGATTCATGAGCCCTTTTCCAGCCTCAAGGCCACCGTATCAATACATTCAAGTTCTACCCATTTTTTAAGATCCAGATCAGATACTAACGCCTCTGTGAGGTCTTTTCCAAGTGAGTGACCCAGTGAGATGTGACTTCTGCCTCCTTAAGCGATTAGAGTCCTATTATTCAAGTTACATAACAGCTAATCATATTTAGTATTGTTTTGTGGTATTTATGTAAATGTCTCATCTTCTTTGTTATCTCTTTAATCTCCTAGAGCAGATATTTTGTCTTTCTCACCATCTGTCATCTGCAAAGTCTAACACAATGCTTTGTGCAAAGCAGAAGTGTTTATATAGTGGATAATGGTAAGACAATGCTGACCAGTGAGAAAACCTTGGGTATAAACATTCCGTGGTTTAATCCTGTGCCTACAGAATTTTTTTCCTTGTTCAGTGGAAGTTAGCAGTGCTAAGAGGGTTGTTAGGATTGCCAGCTCAAAGACCTGAAGAGAAGTCACAGAAGTGACGGTGAGCTCTTCTCTGCAGCTCATGGACACGGTCTAAATTTGGACAGAGACAGTGGAAAGTATCCTAAAATTTTTATTTTCATTTCTTCTGTTGTCTAAGTGTCTAGATTTCTCATTTTATTTATTTATTTATTTTTGTTTGAGGTAATATTTTTATGGGGATTGAACCGTTTTTTGGACTGGATAATTTTTTGACAGCTGTTTAAGGGAGAGATAGGTGCGTGATGCCGAAGGGCAATTACGGTTTGGCACCAGTCAAACAAAAACAGTGAGAGCTTCAGTTGGATTAGCTTTCCTGTCCCCTCTTCCTCACCAGGATACACAAATTCCACAGCCAGACACGTTCTTCACAGGGAGAAGCTGCTGCTTTGATGGGGACCAGGGGAAATGTCTGATGCTCTGGGCTATATGTAGGGACTCGATATAGCTTTTATGTTTATCTGAGTTGCTTTGTAATACTCCTTTGGGAAATGGACTATTACTCCTATCTGACTAAGAGCATTTAATTTATTGCAAATGCAGTGGTGAAACTTAATATCCAAGCTTTCATCAACTTGATGCCATTTTTAAAGCCCAGCTTCTTCATTCACAATGCAGTCCGCATTTTACTTAATTTCCCACAGAGTGTCTTTTCATGATCTATGCTAATTTTCTTGTGGAACCCCAAATCCTGATAATCTCATCATTGTGACTCACCAGTCAGAAAGGTTTGGAGTGAAAATGTATAGAGCTTGCTCTTTCCCTAGGGGACGTGAAACAGATCTGCAGCCTCAGAGTTGGAAGGTAGAATTTCAAATAAGAGATGACAATATAGCATTGTGTTAGGGTCTAGGTAACATTTGTCCCATGCAAGGATAGAACATTAATCCATTTTCTGTCAGGATCAGCAACTTTCACATTTCTATATTTATTCTCAGCCTTTGGCTCTACCAATGAATACGCAATATTACTTGAAAGGATTCATCTCTGTGATGGCCGTTGATTGAATACGTTTTTCAGGTCCCTGAGAGGACCATGCCAGTAACTATTCTGGTGATCTGCTGTACCAGGCATCTCTAAGCACATTAGTGACTCAGTGACTATACCTCTCGAGAGCTGAGCCAAAGTCTTGGTGCCTCTAAATTCAGTTTAAAAAATAAATATAGCAAGCATTTTAAAAATGAAAACATTAATATTGACTGGGTACTGTTTACGATAATTGCCAAAATTAATTGAGAGTTTATGACATGCTAGGCATCACGCTAATCGCTTTCTATTCATTAACTTATTGGTTCTTTTCTGAGGTGGGGACGATTAGTATTCTTACTTTGCAACTGAAAAAATTGAGAGAGCAAGAGGTTAGACAACTCACCTAGAGTCACCAAGTAATAAGCAGTAAAGCCTGCATTGGAATCCAAGTATCCCTGACTTGGGAACCTGAATGTCTAACTACCTACTTACTTGGCCTCCTGGTCTATACCAGTGATGACTCAAGAAGAAAGAGGAACATTGAGGAAGTGTGGAAAATGTGTGATTCTAGAGCAGGAAGAAGAGAGAACCAAGATTTATGAACTGGAAAACTGGATGAGGAAGGCAAGAGAAATGAGGGTAGAGCGGGTGGATAGAAGGGATGAGGGGAGGAGGTTCTGTGAGGAGCAAACAGGAAGGAAAATCCACTCTGGCCGCCTTCTTGGGGGAGAGGGCTGAGCTAAGGAATATTCCAGAACCCAGGGGTTTGGCTTAAACAGGTAGCTCCTGAAGAAGCAGCCAATAGACTTCACAGTTCTCAAATACAAAAGCAGGAGAGCAAATCTAGCTGACCTGGAATGAGGGAGAGTAGAATTCCAGAAAGAGACCAGACTTACTGATAAACAAGTGTTTTCCAAAATTTTCTCTGTGCAAGCACATTATGCAAAGATAGAATCTATAATAAGTCAACATACCTATATTTTTTGATGCACTTTGACCTTGTATTAAGCATCTACTGTGTGAAAAACTCCAGATTAAGCACTGAAGAAGATCCAATATAAAACTGTTCTAAATTTTAACTGGTGTGGGAATGTGTGTATGTGTCTGTGTTTCTCTCTATGTACACTCACACTCATATATGTAGAAGCAAGGAGACAATTGTGTAACTATCATTGGGTTGGGCAAAAAGTTTGGTTAGTGAATATGTTATTCAATAAAATTCTTGGTGAATCTGAAAAACACGTCTTATTTTTACTTAAAATTAAGCGAACTTTTTGGCCAACCTAATACATTACAAAGTATAGCAAGGTAAGTATCATAAAGGAGATATAAAAACCCAAAACACTGCAAAGCTTCCAAAAATGTAGGGCTCTCTATTCACTAAAAGGACTGGGAAAGATTTGTTGCAGAAAGGTCTGTCTGAGGAGAGCTTTGGAAGATAGACATGTTTTTAATGGATGATGAAGGTGGGATATTTGTTCAACTTCAGACAACTCAGAAACAGTTGTTTTAAGCTGAATCTGTCCCTGACTTTTACTGAATGGAGATATTCTTTCTCTTCCCAAAGTGAAGAATTGGATAATCTCATCAAAATGAACAAAAGTTTGAATAGGTAAGATCTTTTCTTTTTTTTTTACTGAATTTTTTACTGAATTCCCTTTGGTACTTTTCAGTAGTTTTGAGCACGAGGACCCATATACTGGGCTAGTCAAAAGTGTTCTACAAATCTTAGACAAAAAGCTTGCAGAAATCTTCATTTCATCATTGTTACAAATGGTTATTACAATTTAAAGATACTAATATAAACTGTCATTGATTTTCATACACCATTGTTTAGTAAAGCAGTTATAAAAATAAACACATTTATCTTCTTGCAATTCTATTATATTTGTATGTAAATAGTTTCGTTTGGTCACTGAATGCTTTTAGTTTAATCACTACAAAACCCACTAATTTTCTTAGTTAATATTACCTGCTTATTTTGAATAATTTGTAATTGCATAATTTACAGATCTTATTAATTGAAGCTTGAAGTGCAATTTTAGTTTTCTCTCTGTTACTTGGTCCACTAATGCACAAAATAAGTAGGTACCAGAGTGAAGGAGAAACAAAGCAAATATCAAATGAGTTCATAGATCTGATGATAAAGAGATGTGATTTTTCATGCCCTGTGTTGACAAAAATGATCTATTAATAAATGACTACCAACGACTCACCTGGAAGGAAAGTTATGACCAACCTAGACAGCATATTAAAAAACAGAGACATTACTTTGACAATAAAGGCCCGTCTAGTCAAGGCTATGGTTTTTCCAGTGATCATGTATGGATATGAGAATTGGACTATAAAGAAAGCTGACCACTGCAGAATTGATGCTTTTGAACTGTGGTGTTGGAGAAGACTCTTGAGAGTCCCTTGGACTGCAAGGAGATCCAACCAGTCCATCCTAAAGGAGATCAGCCCTGGGGTTCACTGGAAGGACTGATGTTGAAGCTGAAACTCCAATACTTTGGCCACCTGATGTGAAGATCTGACTCATTTGAAAAGACCCCAATGCCGGGAAAGATTGAGGGCAGGAGGAGAAGGGGACGACAGAGGATGAGATGGCTGGATGGCATCACCGACTCAATGGGCATGGGTTTGGGTGGACTCCGGGAGTTGGTGATGGACAGGGAGGCCTGGCGTGCTGCGGTTCATGGGGTTGCAAAGAGTCGGACATGACTGACTGACTGAACTGAACTGAACCAACGACTCACTACGATTTGCTGCCTTTCAGTTTGTTTTTTTTTAATTTACAGAGAAAGGAGGTATTAGATCAGGAATCAGACTCCGCAGTCTGATGAGGCCAGGCAGGTAGAGATACATGAAGGGAGCTGGTTCTGAAACATGGAGGGAGTGCCTGTCTCAGATGCCTGGATGTTTCTCAGCTCCAATTGCAATGTGAGAATTTGAGCCCAGAGTTGCAGGACACTTTCAGGAGATCCTGAAACTCCAGGCGTCCACATGTCATGATCAGCTTTGTAAATATTGGCTCATACTATAACATTTCTTGAATACAAACAATGCAAACAATGGACTTATTACAGCTTGCGGCTCCCCAGTTTGTATCTTCTTTCCTTTTCTCCAAGGTCCGCTGCAATTTAATATTTGAGTCTAGGAAAAAAATCTGTTTGGAATAAAGTGATTTCAGGAATCGTGGCTCATCTTTCCCAAACAACTTCTATTTCCTATCTCAGATATAAACTGATCTTTGCTTATATGAGTTAAGTATCCATCATTAATAGTGACAAGGTTTTTTACTCAATTCTTTTAAAGAAATCAAGGTCTCGATGGTCTCTTCAGAGCAAATCTTAAGTCAGAATTAACGGAGAAAAGGTAAGTGCATCTGTCTCTAACCTGAAAATATTATCTCCCAGATTGCTTGTTTTATTTTTTCAGACATTAGCTGGAAGGGAGTTATCTCCTCTGGCATAAAAATGTGCTAACAGATGGGGCGGTGCACTCAGTATTGTACATGTAGTTCAGACATAATTGCCCAGAAGGATTTCTGCTGCTCTATTCAGTAAGAGTAAATGAGCAATTCATGAAAATTTTTTACTGTATCTGACCTTTCAAGATAACAGATTTTTTTTCAATATGCAGTCTCTTATTTTAATTTCTTTGTGGTTTTTAGAGCCAAAAGCCTTGAAAATCTCATCTTTGTGAATACCCGGACAGATAAAGATGGCAAAGGGTAAGATCTGATTGAGACTCTTACAGCCTTTTTTGATTGATTTGTAAACTGTGTGCCATTTCCTGGGGAGACCTTCTGCTCAAGACAAGAGTCAGACAGGCTGGTGGAACAGACCCTTGATCAGGGTCAGGAGATGGGGGGGCGGGTATCTTGGTGCAACCTCTGTCACTAGGATCAATCAGGGTGACCCTGGACAAGTGGCCTCTGTTTCCTCAATCCATAAAATGAAGGGTATGATCTAAATAGATGGTCTCCAAGTTCCCTCTTACATCTAAAAGTGAAAGAAATCAAACAGATCACTAGACGTAGTGGACAATAGGCTGGTTTATGGACTAAATATATTCACTATAAGACATTTTGATGCCAATTGTACAGCCCCTCACCCCTGAAGTCTTTACCAGGGACTAAAGCATTTTTCAGTTGGAATGTTGATCAACTCACTTCATTTGTCTATCACTCAGATGCACTTGTAAACATCTCAAGGTCAAAAGCCATGCTTTTATTGACTTTATATCATAAAAAGTGTTAATTAATGGTCAGTAACTGAACATTTAAAGAAGTTGACTTACAGTTCTAGACTGACACTGATATACTAGAAAATGAATTACTACTGATATTATTTTTCATGTTGAAAAATATCAAACTTTTGACAGTTTCATTAAAGAAAATCCCAGAACAATCAAGAACTGCATAAGGCTAAAGATGTATGGGGTCTCCACTGCTTTTTCTCCAGATTGGCTATTTTTACCTTGTATTCGGTTAGTCATTAGATTTGCCTTCCAAACTTGATGATTTCTATTGTCCTGGTTATCTTTAAAAACCATTAATCTGTGCCAATCTGTGCACAGGCAGATATTCTAGCATTCCTGGTCAAGCTTGGCAGTATGCCTTCTTAACCCTCTCTAATGTAGAGCACTTAACAAAATCTATATAGTAAAAATTGTTGACAGTCACCACCTCCATTCAGACATCAAATACTTATTAACAACGAATTAGTATAGTATGAATCAGCAAGCATTATTATGGGTGATTTTTTTTTTTTTAATAGAGAACAGATGAAGTGAGAAAACAGTCAATTCTCTATAAGTGGTTATATGAGTTTTCCGTTAAAGCGGTGGAAATCAGGAAAAGGGAGATGAGTATCACAAGTCAATCATTGTATGGGCTAGGAAAGAAGAAAAAAGGGAATGATTTGTGATCTGGGATAACTTGATAGAGACTGGGCTTTGATGCAGAAAAGACAGCTCTCAATGGTGTAGTAGGGGGCAGGCATAGTTCCTTTTCCTTCTTCCCTCCTTCTTCTTTATACAGAAAGAAAACCTCAGATGTCAACAGTCTTATCACAGTGAAAGATAGAGACAGATGAAAATAACATGAACAATCGGGGGATTTAGAAAGATTAGCTTTCATTATCCCTGTTTTAAGCTATCAGCCTGTGAAAGTTTTATTGGTTGTGACCAACTCATATAAAGTACTGGAGTCATCATAGAGTTATTTCTACTTTTCCAAGGTTTCTTTTTATTAAAGATGACTTTTCTAAATCTTCAAAGTGTTTAGATTCAAAATGTTGATCCTCTGATTTCCACCCTTGATATGAATGATTTTCATGTTTAAGGCAGACAATAGCTCAACACATGTATTAAAGTTAGCTTCCCACCAACCCACCCTCGAAGGATAAAGAAAGCAAAAGTTGAAATGTGGAAAGAACTTTTAAATTGAGTTAATCATGACTGAGTCATGATTGGGCCCTCACTATAGGATAGTTAGCATATCAGCATTTGGCATGAGAAGAGCTGCTTGAATTAAATATTTCTAAAGACTTCTGATGTTTTAGGTACTGATAACATCTTACTCCTATTGTGAGAAATCTGCTGTTGAATTTTTCTCTTTCTCTTTCCACTGCTCTGCTTTCTCCACCCCCTCCAATGCTGTAAAGAAACCAAGGCCTTGGAAGTCTTATTAAAGTTAATCAAAGGGCTGACAAAATCGAGAAAGGGTAAGTAAAGCTTCGAACGTGATGGGGCTCCCTTTTTTCATGTTAGCTTTTTACACCTCATTAGAAATGGAGTGTTATGGTTTCCTCTGTCACAGATGAGCCATTGTACTTTGGGGTCTGTCAGAGAGAGGAAGTAAGGAATATGATGAATCCTGTTTCTATAAGACCACATGCTTGCGTTGCACTAATGTGCAAGAAAGCCTGTTATTCTATATTTTCTTAAATAACTTAAAAATGAGACAAATTTTCTATTTAAATTGAGAAATATAAAGGACAAAAAAGCAAAGTGAGAAGTGTGTTGGTAAAGTTTTTTTTTTTTAAATTTATTTGGTTGTCTTGGGTCTTAGCTGTGGCATGAGAGATCTAGTTTCCTGACCAGGGATTGAACCTGGGCCCCCTGCATTAGGAGTGCAGAATCTTAACCACTGGACCACCAGGGAAGTCCTGGTGAAGCGTTTTAAACTGTGGAAATTAATAAAGATAAGCTAAGGAAAAATTACATCACAATTTCTCCAGTCAGTTGGCCCTGGAAACATCTGACACCCTTTCAGGGATGTTCTTGTTTATATGGTTTTCAGAGAAAACTGAATGCAACCTAACTGATACAGGTTTTCATGTTTTTCCCAAAGAAGCCAAGATCTCAAAGAGGTTATTAAAGCAAATGCCACGACAGATCAGACAAGCAGAGGGTGAGGTCAGCTTTTATGTTTTCGAATCTTGGTTATTTTCCCCTGGGTTAGCTGTGTGATTTTCTCAGCCCATTGAAGGGGGACATATCTTTGAGTCTGGCTCCTCTCCTCTGTGTCTGAACCCTATTGCCCAGAGCTTTACCCTGGAGAGTCTATAGAATGTTCTATCTTAATTTAAATTCACGTAGCCCAATAGAATCCTAGAGATTAAGTTAACTTTTTATTGATAGATATGTTTTGTAACAAAAATTAATTTAATACTAGTATAATAATTTTCTCTGAAAGCTTGAATTAATCATCAATAATGTGGAATGTGTATATTAAAAAATACTATGGGAATACTTTGAAACTGATCTAATTTTCTTTTTTTTAAGAAGTAAAGACCTTGATAGCATTATCAAAGTGAATCCCAAAGAAAGTGCAAACACCACTGGGTAAGACATACTAGTGTCTTTAAATCTGATTTCTGTAAGTGACAATAAAATAAAATGAGTTGGCATTTTAATTTCAGAAACATGTTTTACTAGCATGGAATTGGATAATAATGAGGGGCTACATGACCTTTCACTGTCTGACTCTTTGCGACCCCATAGACTGTAGCCTGCCAGGCTGCTCTGTCCATGGGATTCTCCAGGGAAGAATACTGGAGTGGGTTGCCATTTCCTTCTCCAGGGGATCTTCCCAACTCAGAGAGTGAACCTGGGTCTCCTGCATTGCAGGAACATTCTTTACCATCTGAGCCACAGGGAAGCACAAAGATAAAATGATTTGGCACTTTAATTTCAGAAACATGTTTTACTAGTATGGAATTGGATAAGAATGATGGGTCACATGACCTTTCCTCCTTGCTCCCCATAAGATTGCTTATTTTTGAAGAATCGTGCCAATGTTTGATAGGAAGTTGCCTTTTCTCCCAGATTTTGGTTTGGCTTTAGAGGTGAGTTATTGAATTGAATTCCTTTGTGTCTAAAGAAAGTGCAATCTTGACATTTTAAAAGTGAGTTTTTAAAATGGCAAAGGTAACCAAGAGTGAGACTAGACTAAAATTCATGACATCAACTTCTCTAAGAATGATGTCTCAGAAGGCAATCTAAGGGAGGCGCTGGGCGGTACACACTGTGAGTAAGAGCCTCTCATCCTGGCCTTGCTCAGAGCTGGGCCCACAGGCAGCAGGGCCCAGTCACAGTACTTCTGCCAGCTCCTCCTGCCACCTTTGGATTCGGGCTGTGCCCTTTCTGATATTTCTCAGTGCCTTTTAATGGAGGAAACATGCATCTCCCCAAGAAGTGAGTCATTTATTTTCCTACCATGTTAAGGCCTTTTTATTGCTCTTATAATTTACCATAATCTAATTATGGGCTTCCCTGTTGGCTCAGATGGTAAAGAATCTGCCTGCAATGCAGGAGACTTGGGTTCGATCCTTGGGTTTGGAAGATCCCCTGGAAAAGGGAATGGCTACCCACTCCAGCATTCTTGCCTGGAGAATCCCATGGACAGAAGAGTCTGTTGGACTGCAGTCCATTGGGTTACAAAGAGTTGGACATGACTGAGCAACTAACACACACACACAATTTAATTATATTCTAAAAGGCTTGATTTGGGGGAGTGGTTGCATTTATATGAAGACATCTATTTTTATTATTTTTAATACTGTAAAACTATTATTTATATTATTACTGTCATCTAAAAATAAAACAGGCAATTATATCTGATTTATTAGATGGAAATTTACATTATATCTGGATCCAGTATAGAACTTTATCTATTAATAGCTTATGTTACTTCAGTGCCACCCATCTGGGATATTCAAACAAGATATATCTGAGGGCAAAGTTGATTTTGTTAAATAGTAAGTCATTTAATGTATACATACACATTTTGAGAATAAAACAGAAACATGCTAAGTTTCTTGTTGATAAACTAAGAAACTTAAATGGTTTTTAGCTCAGGATGTGAGAGAAGAGTTTTAATTTGCATTTAGAGCTTTAAAAATTACATTGATAGAGAATGTGTATATTTTATCACTTCTTAATTTTTCCAATCATTGTTCACTTGATTAGTGTTTTATTTTAAAGACATTCATTAAAACTCATTTCCTTACTCAAAGGAAGCAAGACCTCGATGGGCTTATTAAAGTAAACCCTGAAACACATAAAAATATTAAGAGGTAAGTAATTTAAAGCTTTTCATTTCTCCTTTGACATTTATAGACTCACTGGAATTCTGAGTACTTGCATTCAGGAGAGCAAATTGGAATTCAAACCAAACTGAACTATTTTTTCCCAAATACATCATATTAAGCAATTCTGTATGACTGATACACAGAAGTGACCTCTTGCATTTTATTCTCAGGTGACATCTGCTATAAGGTAGATTTTGAGAAATTTAATGGGAACTTGACTACCTTATCTAGTATTTATTTCTTTGTGTGTATGTGTGTGTGTGAGGATGTATGTGTATGTACAGTGTAAATAGTAATGTCATATGTACACACTCTATATTTAGAATGGATAACCAACAAGGGCCTACTGTATACCACAGGGAACTCTGCTCCATGTTATGTGGCAGCCTCGGTGGGAGAGAAGATTGAGGAAGAAGGGATACATGTATATATATGTTGACTCCTTTTGCTGTCTACCTGAAACTATCACAACATTGTTAATTGGCTATATTCCAATATAAAATAAATCAAAAATTTTTTAAAATATACTTTAAGTTAATTTTATTTATTAAAGATATAAAAAACTGTGTTATGTATAAATGTATGTGTGCATATATAAGTGTGTTGATATGTGTATGAGTGTGTATTAATCAGGATTCTCCAGAGAAACAAAACAGTAGAATATACAGTAGAAATACAGTAGGATATACAGGTAGAAAGGGAGATTTATTATAAGGAATTAGCACATACCCTTATGGATGCTGAGAGTTCCCAAGATCTATTGTTGGCAAGCTGGAGACCCAACCAGTTGTGTAGTTCCAGTTCCAGTTTGAAGGCCTTAGACCAGGAGAGCCCACGTTTAAGCTTCAGTTCAAGGGCAAGAGAAGAGCAATGTTTCAGGTCAAGCACTCAGGCAGGCAAAGTCTCCTCTTACCTCAGCCTTTTTGTTCTATTCAGTCTTTCAACTGAATAGCCATGGCCCACCCATGTTGGGGATGGCCATCTGCTTTACTCAGTCTACAGATTCAGATGTTATGCTCATCCCCAAACTCCCCCACAGCACACCTGGAATAATATTTGACCAAACATCTGGGCACCCTGTGGCCCGGTCAAGCTGACATGTGAAATTAACCATCACAGTGTGGATATGAAAGTGAAAGTGTTAGTTGCTCAGCCATGTGACTCTCTGCAATCTCATGGACTGTAGCCCACCAGATTACTCTGTCCTTGGTCTAAACCACCAGGAAAGCCCATCACAATGTGTATATTTATATATATAAATAAATGTATATGTGTGTATGTAAGTAGTATGTGTGTATAAGTGTACATGTATGAATGCATAGTGAATATAAATAAATGTATTCTGTGGGTGTGTAAGTAGTGTGTGTGAATGTGTTTATGTACAGATCATGTATGCATGTATACTATATTTGTATGTAGTGTGTATATATGTATGTTGTGTAATGTATGTTTAAAGATGAAGAGGTTAACAAAGCGTACTTTGTAAAAGACTTGCCCTACCCATGAATTGCCAAGGAAATCTGGAAAGCTTATGTCCTCTTGCTTTTTTTTTATTTTTTAAAAGACAGATGGAACATATCTGAAACTGAGCTTGTTGTCATGTTGCTGAGAAGCGTACCAAGTAATTCCATGTGGCTTCTTTTGAACCTCTTTCCATTCGTTCACTCAGTACATGATATTAGGAGTTGATTCTAAACTGTGGCGCTAATGCCTGCAGGCCCCGGCTGGCTGAAGCTGGTGTGCATCGTCAGGCCATCCTGTTCTCAGCAATGCTGGTGTGGTTGCAGACCCAGTGACCCGTTGTGTTACAGACGTGCAGTTTTTTGCAGCCAATAAACTAAGAAGAAAGCGCTGATTTCCCTGGTTACCTAGGTGTTTCAGGGAGGGAGCTTGAGGCAGTGAAAGGGAGCAGGGAGTCTAAAGGATCAGGGTTCAAATTCTGGCTGTGTCACTTACCCCATGCTTCAATTTAGAGATCATAATGCTATCACACTTGGCACATTGGAGATACAAATAATTAACAGCAATAATAAAGATTCACATGAATTATGTTTTCTTAATGATTTAGATGGGGCTTCCCTGGTGGCTCAGCGGTAAAAAATCTGCCTGCCAGTGCAGGAGATGTAGGTTTGATCTCTGGGTCGGAAATATCCACCAGAGAAGGAAATGGCAATCCACTCCAGTTTTCGTGCCTGGAGAATTCCAGGGACAGAGGACCCTGATAGACTACAGTCCACAGGGTAGCAAAGAGTTGGACATGCCTTAGCGACTAAACAACAACAATGATTTAGATACTTTCAAATACTTAATTTACTTTGACTCTACAAGAGAAATTTATGTTTTATTTTTCTAATTTTTATTAAAGAGAGTATTTCAAATCATTACCTACTGTTTTTCATAGGTTGAGGGGTGTGTGTGTGTATGTGTTTGCCTATGTGTACACATGTACACACACACAAATGTATGCATTCACATGTGTATACTTGTGTGTGCATACGTGTGTGTCTACATGTGTCAATGCATATGAATGTATGCATGTATGTGCAGACATGTGTGATTGTATGCTGCTGCTGCTGCTTCTTCGCTTCAGTCGTGTCCGACTCTGTGTGACCCCATAGATGGCAGCCCACCAGGCTCCGCCATCCCTGGGATTCTCCAGGCAAGAACACTGGAGTGGGTTGCCATTTCCTTCTCCAATGCATGAAAGTGAAAAGTGAAAGTGAAGACGCTCAGTTGTGTCCGACTCTATCGACCCCATGGACTGCAGCCTACTAGGCTCCTCCATCCATGGGATTTTCTAGGCAAGAGTGTGTGATTGTATACATCTTTATAAATGCTTGTGTGTGCCTGAATATATGTGTGAGTATATCCATGTGCTTTTGTATGTATATGAGTACCTATGTGCACGATTGTGTATGTGTGTGCACTTGTGTGTATGTGTATAAGAGTGTTGCAGTCTTTCTGTCTATTCATGTATTTGTATGTGTATGCTTCCTGGGAGCCTTAAGGGCAGTAGTCTTCTTTTTTCGTTTCACCAAGCATCATTAAACTCTGTGGCTCTCTTAAAAATAAAATGATTGTCTCCCTCCCTTATTAAAAAACTTTCAAAGTTCTCTTAATTCAGGTAGAATTAAGTTTTAAACTTGAGCAAAGGCCTTTCATATGTTCAGTAAAGTCCAGCCAAACTTACCTCTTTTCTATCCAGCCTCACTCCTGCCTTAACACTTCTGTGATTGCGATTCCCACTTCGGGTAGCTCTATTCCCAAATTGTTACCTTCTCAAACAGACTGTTTCTAACCATTGAATATAATTACATCACCACGCCCTTCTCCAAACTTAACATCACAGGCACCAGGCACTGATTTTTTAATACCATATGTTATTATCTAGAATTGTAGCATTCATTTATATGTTTGATTGCGTATAGCCTGAATCTCGCCAAGTTAGAATGGAAGCTTCTTTTTAAAATTTACTGATTTTAATTTATTATTTTTGACTGCACTGGGTCTTCGTTGCTGCACGCGAGCTTTCTCTAGTTGCAGTGAGGAGGGGCTGCCCTCCAGCTGCAGTGCATGGGTTTCTCTTTGTGGTGGCTTCTCTTGTGTGGAGCACGGGCTGTAGGGCATGTGGGCTTTAGTACTTGTGGCTTGTGGGCTCTAGAGTGCCAAACTCTAATAATTGTGTTGCCCTTAGTTGCCTGCAGCATGTAGGATCTTCCTAGACCAAGGATGGAAATAGTGTTCCCTGCATTGGCAGGCAGATTCTTAACCACTCGACCACCGGGAAGTCCTGGAATGGATGTTTCTTTAGGGTTAAGCCTGTCTGTATTGGTCACAGCTATCCCAGCACTTGGGGCCATGGTAGGCATTCCGTAACTGTTTGTGGATTGAAAGACTGCATAAATATTGAAGAGATATACACTATGAGGCACTGCTTCCCACCGTGGAGCTCAAAATATTATTTTCCATTGCTACTTTAACTAGCACATTCTTCTTTATTGAGTTTATGAAGCTTAAAATTTAGACAACCCTCTGTGTGCTTTATTCAAAATAAAGAGATCAAGGTCTCCAACAGAACCAACACAGATATTACAAGAGAGGAGTTGCAATGCTTAATGCTGTGGGATTTCTTCTTGAGTACTCAAATGAGTACTACTGTTTCGAGTACTCAAAGTACTAGAAACAAAATCCTGGGAATATTTTTTTCTCAGTCACTGGCATTCAAATTCCACATATTTTGTTTAGGCAACAAAGGGTTAAAAAAAATCAACATAGGATATTCTTGGGTAGAATAGTTGTTTTTTTCCAGGTTAACAATTTCATTATTTGCATGAAGAAGGCTCAAACTTTTTATTGCTGCTTTTAGCATGGATGTGCACATTCTCAGACATCTGGAAATAAGTAAGAACTTGAGTCAGCATCTAGCTAGCTGCTTCCAGATATCTGTATCTTTTGATGTTGCATTGACACCACCTTGGAGACTTTATGATCTGATCTTAGCAGGGCCACGGGGCATGGGGATACAGGGTGTAAATGTCCCTTCTGTGGATGTTCTTTACCCATATGTTATCCTCTGTAGATCAGAGGCACGTTGGATGGCACTGGGAATGTGGAAAACACATGTAGAAGCAATAGGAAAAAGAAAAATTCCATTAAGATCAGAAGCACAGATCCTAAAGGGTAACTGTAAAATATTGAGTCATTCTCAGTGACTACATGGTGTTTTACATTACAATTTTACATTATAACTTACATTTCAAAAGTTGATAGATTTTAATCTTATTGTTTATTGCCAACACAACCAGTCAAAATTTGTAGTTTTAATACACAGTAGGTACCAGCAGGAGATAACAGATTGTATATTATGGACTTTAACAAATTGCTTCTTGTTATTGTTCAGTCACTGAGTCATGCATGTCTGACTCTTTGCGACCCCATGGACTGCAGCACACCAGGCTTCCCTGCCCTTCATCATATCCCGGAGCTTGCTCAAACTTATGTCCATTGAGCTGGTGATACCATCCAACCATCTCATCCTCTGTCACCTCCTTCTTCTTCTGCCTTCAATCTTCCCGAGCATGAGGGTCTTTTCCAATGAGTTGTCTCTTCATATCAGGTGGCCAAAGTATTGGAGCTTCGGCTTCAGCAGCAGTCCTTCAAATGAATATTCAGGGTACACTTATCTAAATCCAGTGTTTAAATAGAAAATCTGCTAATGGCTGACAATTTTACAAAATAAGTGTTCTCCAAAGTTCAAAATTCCCACAGCATGTTGGAAGCTGATGGGTAGAGTTGTGCCTTGTGGAATATTCCAGGAATGTGTACACAGACTATTACAGAATATGTTTAGTGCACCTGGAAAAGGCTAAGGGCATAGCATTCAATGAACCAAAGTAGAGGCCTATCTCAGTATTTGCTAGTGCCTGATGGCTCTAAGATTAAAGTATTGTCTCTCTGAGTCTCAGTGAGTTTCAGAGATGTATAAATCCCTACATACTTCTGTGTACTTTTAATAATCTTCAGGTCTTTGGCATGATCTCAGTTGTTTACACTGTTTCTGAGTTTTAATGAATAGTTTTATCAACTTGATTATAATCTGTTATTAACTTTACCACTTTTTCTATGTTTTAAAGGGGCCAGAGTCTTGACAATCTCACCCAAGTGACCCCTGAAGTTAACAGAAGTAACCCAAGGTGAGGATTATACCTTATCTTTCTTCCTTCCCATCAATTTGTGCATCAGGTTCTGAATCAGTTTGTGGCTCTCATTAGAGAAGCTGTGTTGAAAAGTGGTTTGGAGTCAAAATATCTGAATTCCGCTACTTATCAGCTAGATATCTTTGAGCAAGTCCCTTGAATACCAAGCTGAGACTTCTTTAGTTATAAAATTAAGATCATAATGTCTGTTCCACTTTTGTTGTTTGATTATTATAAAGATCCTGTGAAATAATGGATATAGAATCCCTTTAAAGGAAAAAGTGTTTAAATCCAAAAGTGTTTAAATTTCCATTTAAATCCCTTTAAATGGAAATTATTAACAAAACACAGTTTAATTATAGCTATTGCATCAGGTAGAATACTTAATGGGGCTGACAAGGTGGGATTTTTTTGGGCAAATAGTTCCAGAGATGATCTTTTAAACTCAATCTTGCTCTAATTTTATGGTTTTATTTTGAGGGTATATAGGAAACTGATATCAATGAAAGTCAAAAAAGTTTTACTCTTTTAAGTGAAACATATAGACTGATATTGATTTATCTCAAAACTTAATTGTAAAATTCATCTTGAGCACATATATCCTTTAAAGTAATTAGTTTGACTTAATTAGTTGACATAATTTCATTTTTACTTATTATGTTTCTTTTTGTTTAAAGTTCCAAAGACCTGGATAACCTCATCAAAGTGAACCCAAGAACTGGAGAAAGTGTGCAAGGGTAAGCTTTAATACATTCCTCTTTTTTGTTTCATGTTGACCAATGCTTAAAAACATACTTAAATCATCATTTCAGCAGACTGACACTGCTATAGTATCAATGGTAGTTCAAGAAAAACCATGTAAGCTGCACCTCCTCATATGTAAGCTGTTAAAGACTTTGGTCAGCCAATTTCTAATATAATGTAGGTATTTTGATTCAGTAGGTACAGTGTTTTCCCAGGATGGACAAGACACTTTTTTTTTTTTTCACAATTATATATCATTTATCTGAAATGTCCAGAATGGCAAATCCATTGGCAACCAAGAAAACAAAGTGTTTGGTTGTCAAGGGCTGAGGGAAATGATGGTTTACTGGGTAGTCTTTTATGTGCAATCATTTTACTTAGTTATTTTTTTTAGAAACTTTTTGTTTTGTTTTGGGGTATAGCTGGTTAACAATGCTGTGATAGTTTCAGGTGGACAGCAAAGGGACTCACCCATTCATATACATGTATCCATTCTCCCTCAAACTCCCATCCCGGCTATCACATAACATAGAGCAGAGTTCCCTGTTCCAAACAGTAGTGGTCAGGACACTTTTATTGGTTGATTTGTTTATTTTTCTTAAGCAGAGGGATGGCACAAGAGAGAGGAAAGAGCATCAGACCAGAGCCCAGAGATGTGGGTCTGGGCATGACTCTGCCCTCACTAACAGTGAGAAATGGGCCTGATCACACTCCTGTTTGGACTTTGGTTTTCTCATCCTCACAGTGAGGAAATTGGGCCAGATGCTCCCTCGTCACTTCCAATGTCAATTCAGTTAATAATTTCCAATAAGATGGTTGGTGTTATGACAAGTGTGCACACTCTGGAGTTAATTACATAGCTTTCCATTCCAGCCTTGCCACTACAGGCCGTGTGGGAAAAACTTCATCTTTGTGGGTCTCAGTTTTTGTGAAATGGAGATGATGATAGTTCTATTGTTGACCTGAAACATATAGATTGTCAGATATTTCTCCAGCTAAGACGGATTTGCTCAGATCATCAGAGAATTGTAGTCTAGGGTCTGCAACCATGGGGAGCCACATGCAAGTCCCTGAAGGGGAAGGAAGAACACTTTTATAGAGGGGAGGGGGGAAAGGAGATTGGGAGGACCAAAGTAAACAGAGAGTTCACAGCTTTTCAATTGGCTGAGTCCTTGCCAGGAAAGAAGAACAGTCTTTCCTCTTCCTGCTGGCTTCTGCTATTGGCACAGGGCAGGCGAGAGCCCCCATTCTGGCCTCCCAACTCTATTTCATTGAGGTTTCTGTTTATTAATATTTTTATACTATTTCATAGGGTTAATATGAGTATTGAATCATATAAATCACTTAGCACAGTGCCTGGCACATCATGAATTTTCTGAAACCACTAATTATTGTTCATTATTTCTATGTGGTTATAGTTAGATCCAAATATATATTTTCAGAGTCAACAATGAAAACCCTCCAATCCCTTGAGATGATCTCTATTTTAATAAATATTTTCTAGTAAAATAGTTTTGTAATAAAAAACGCTTTTCTATTTTAGTAAATATTTTCAACCACTTGATGCAACCTGTCATATGATCTCATCCCTTTTTCCATGTCTTAAAGGGACCAAAGTCTTGACAACGTCATCAAAGTGACTCCGGAAACAAACAAAACTAACCAACGGTGAGGTTTATGAAGCTCTTCTATCTCTCCATTTCATTCTGTTCAACTTAGAAAATATGATAAAACTGATTGTTCCATCAAAGAAACTGCCAATAAGGGGACCCAAAACAACAGCTCTGTGTCAGAAAACTAGTGTTCAATGCCCTTATTCAGGGCTCCCTGGTTGTGAATATTTGTGGAGGAATTCCTTAAAATATGAGAATAATCTCTTATCCATGTGGGATTTGTTTTCCATGCTTGGGATTTCCTCAAAATAAATCGAGATTCCTCCTGGGATGAAGTATCTTCTCCAATTTCCTAGAGATAAGCAGCCTAAGAGAAGATCTTCATGTGAAGAAAATCTCCTTCATTCATCCTCCATCTGTCATCATTTTTTCCCTCTCCTCTTCCATTTACACTCCAATAATTCCTAAAGTTTGGAGGTCATTTAAAAAAATTATAGTTAGTTCATTGAAATAATAAAAAATACAAAAAATAATATTTTTTAAGGTACACTGTATTGAGTAAATAAAGAGATATAGCCAAACCATGAACCTATAAACACATATTGTTATGCTAGTTTGAATGTGAGTTAAATATAAAAGGTACCAAAGCATACATCTTCTCTCTCACAGTTTTCTATCTTACTTTGTTTCTAGGAATTCTATTTTTACAGTATATAGCTATCATATAAAGTTTACTAGACTAGATCAGGAGTCAGACTTTTGCTTAAAGGGCTAGGGAATAAAATTTCAGGTATAGGGGCCCAAAACAGTCTTTATTTAAACTATCGATCATTAATAACACATTGTAAAGGAATGGGAATGGCTGTGTTCCAATAAGACTTTACTTGTAAAACCAGACTTCAGGCTGGATTTAGCTTGAGGACCATAGACTGTTGATTCCTAGGCAGTATTTCATGTGGGTAGGTGAAGAGGATCAACCCTGCATGAACTTGGAACAGCTTCCAAAACACAGCCTCCATTGCATATATTGCTTCATTCACTTTATGGTTAGACTGAAGAATTTATCATTCTTTCGTTTGAATATTGAGTTCTAAATTGTCCTTATATTTTGTTCACTAAATAAAAGTATAATGTATTGTCACTGTCTGAGGGTCAGATCCTGAATCCAGAGACCACGTAATACTTTATGTTACAGATTAAGATTCTATGAAAGACAGTTATCCCTTGTCCCTCGTCCAAGATGACTTCGTTTGTAAAGTGAAGAAAGCCTTAATCATATGACCCTCCCCATGCAATTTGTGTGAGCCTTGTTTCGGCACCCACCCTCTGCCATGTCTTGCATTACGTCATGTGTTCATCTCTTCCAGTTGGTAGCAAAATTTTTTAGTTTAGAGAATATCTGTTAGCTGTATAGCCTTGAACAAATCATTTCACCTCCTTGAATTCTCAGCTTCTTTATCTGTAAAGTGGGGATTGTAAGAATTACCTTCTTTGTGAATTACCAGAAAAATTAGCTTATGAAGCATTTATTCCCCAAGTACTTATTAGACATTACCCATTGGTATTATTATTACTGTTACGGTTTTTCTTCATTGCTGAGTCCCCATTGCACCACTCAATGCTTAATTCAAACAAGATACCTAAGAAGTAATCTATTAGGTTGAATCTTATGAAATTGCTGACATTCAACAATTTTTGACCCACAAGATGACAATTTCAAATAATTCAATATAACAGAATGCAATAATTTACATGGAAGGATATGAACACGATAAAATTCATTTATAGATTAATCCTAAAGATTAGTTAGGTGATAGAAGCCTTTCTAGTCTCTTTTCTTTTCAGAATATATAATAAACTGTCCAATAATAATGTATATCAAGTTATATATCTTGTTTAGGCCTTTTGGTGTTAGAGTTGATATGAAAGCCCAGTGCAATAACAGGAATGTCTTTTTAGAGATTGTTGTTGTTTAGTCACTAGTCATGTCTGACTCTTTTGCGACCCCATGAACTGTATGTAGCCTGCCAGGGTCCTCTGTCCACGGGATTCTCCCGGAAAGAATCTATAGTGAGTTGCCATTTCCTTCTCCAGGGCATCTTCTCAACCCAGGGATCAAACCTGTCTCCTGCATTGGCAGGCGGGTTCTTTACCACTGAGCCACAAGGGAAGCCCCCTTTTAGAGCTATTATTGCCTCAGTTCAGTTCAGTTGCTCAGTCGTGTCTGACTCTTTGCAACCCCATGAACCACAGCACGCCAGGCCTCCCTGTCCATCACCAACTCCCGGAGTCCACCCAAACCCATGCCCATTGAGTCGGTGATGCCATCCAGCCATCTCATCCTCTGTCGTCCCCTTCTCCTCCTGCCCTCAATCCCTCCCAGCATCAGGGTCTTTTCCAACGAGTCAACTCTTCGCGTGAGGTGGCCAAAGTATTGGAGTTTCAGCTTCAGCATCAGTCCCTTCAATGAACACGTAGGATTGATCTCCCTTAGGATGGACTGGTTGGATCTCCTTGCAGTCCAAGGGACTCTCAAAGAGTCTTCTCCAACACCACAGTTCAAAAGCATCAATTCTTCGGGGCTCAGCTTTCTTCACAGTCCATCTCTCACATCTATACATGACCACTGGAAAAACCATAACCTTGACTAGATGGACCTTTGTTGGCAAAGTAATGTCTCTGCTTTTTAATATGCTATCTAGGTTGATCATAACTTTCCTTCCAAGAAGTAAGCGTCTTTTAATTTCATGGCTGCAATCACCAACTGCAGTGATTTTGGAACCCATAAAAATGAAGTCAGTCACTGTTTCCACTGTTTCCCCATCTATTTGCCATGAAGTGATGGGACCGGATGCCATGATCTTAGTTTTCTGAATGTTGAGCTTTAAGCCAACTTTTTCACTCTCCACTTTCACTTTCATCAAGAGGCTCTTTAGTTCCTCTTCACTTTCTGCCATAAAGGTGGTGTTATCTGCATATCTGAGGTTATTGATATTTCTCCCAGCAATCTTGATTCCAGCTTGTGCTTCTTCCAGTCCAGCGTTTCTCATGATGTACTCTGCATATAAGTTAAATAAGGTTAAATAAGTTAAATAAGTTAAATAAGGGTGACAATATACAGCCTTGATGTACTCCTTTTCCTATTTGGAACCAGCCTGTTCTTTCATGTCCAGTTCTAACTGTTGCTTCCTGACCTGCATACAGGTTTCTCAAGAGGCAGGTCATGTGGTCTGGTATTCCCATCTCTTTCAGAATTTTCCACAGTTTATTGTGATCCACACAGTCAAAGGCTTTGGCATAGTCAATAAAGCAGAAATAGATGTTTTTCTGGAACTCTCTTGCTTTTTTGATGATCCAGTGGATGTTGGCAATTTGATCTCTGGTTCCTCTGCGTTTTCTAAAACCAGCTTGAACATCTGGAAGTTCATGGTTCACGTATTGCTGAAGCATGGCTTGGAGAATTTTGAGCATTACTTTACTAGTGTGTGAGATGAGTGCAATTGTACGGTAGTTTGAGCATTCTTTGGCATTGCCTTTCTTTGGGATTGGAATGAAAACTGACCTTTTCCAGTCCTGTGGCCACTGCTGAGTTTTCCAAATTTGCTGGCATATTGAGTGAAGCACTTTCACAGCATCATCTTTCAGGATTTGAAATAGCTCAACTGTAATTCCATCACTTCCACTAGCTTTGTTCGTAGTGATGCTTCCTAAGGCCCACTTGACTTCACATTCCAGGATGTCTGGCTCTAGGTGAGTGATCACACCATTGTGATTATCCGGGTCATGAAGATCTTTTTTGTACAGTTCTTCCATGTATTCTTACCACTTGTTTTAATATCGTCTTCTATTAGGTCCCTACCATTTCTGTCCTTTATTTAGCCCACCTTTGCATGAAATGTTCCCTTGGTATCTCTAATTTTCTTGAAGAGATCTTTAGTCTTTCCCATTCTATTGTTTTCCTCTATTTCTTTTTATAAAAAGTAAATATAAAAAATGTATTTATTATAAAGAAAATAAATATTATTGCCTTTTTGAGTACAAAAGCAAATTTTATTGTCAGAAGTCTTCTTTGTTCTGATATAGACCATACATGAAGCATGATTCTGAATTGTTTAATATCTTGGAGTTACCTCAATGTTACATATTCATATTATTTATATTACTTCCATACCTTAGAATCAGGAAATACACTCTTTTTTAAAAAGTTCCAGGGTTTTGTTTTGTTTTATTCTGAGGAGAAGGAGGCAAGGAATACATGGAAATGATGTACACTTCAAATTTTTCTCTTGTTCATTACAACCTTGAAACAAATTCTAAAGGCTGATTCTAGTACCAAATACAATACAGGAAATAAGAAATTTAAGAGCAACTTAAATTGAGTTTGTCTTGAAAGGAATAAGAATAAAACTAAATTTTCATATATATGTAGTTGTATAAGAAATGAATTTTTATTAGCTATCTTGTTTCACAGAGAACTAAAAAGAATATTCAAGTAAAATGAAGTTTTGAATTAGCAACAATCACTTTATTCAATATTAAGATTAAAAAATATACAAATTATAACTGATTTGATTTTATTTTACCAGCTATTAAAATTTACATTTTTTAGGAGCCAAGACCTGGACAGTCTTATTAAAGTGACTCCCTCAGCAAAGAAAAGGTAAGTTTATCAGTATTGTTGAAGACTCATGAGCAAGTTCTTCAATTTATGCTCCAGAATAAAGTTAATTATTTGGCTAAGGATGTTTGAAAGGGATATGAAAAAAAAAAAGAGAAAAATTGATTTGCTGACATGTAATAATGCTGGATAGGTTTTTATATTGCTTCAATTTGTTACATTATAATATTGTCAAATTGTAATATTGAAGCTAATTCTGTATAATGACTACGTGAGAAATTCATTTAATGCAATTATAGTTTAACTAGATTATTACTTCAAATTTAGTTAATAAATTATAAGTTCATAAAACTGAATAAACCAAAGAATATTGGCTTTGTTCTCTTTCATAAACCTGAGGATTAATTTTTAAGTGACTCTTCAGAAATTTGGTGACATAACATTCCAATACTTGCTTAGAAATATTTCTGCAAGAGTTTGAATATGCTCCGGTCTTCTTAAGAAGTTAAGGCTCATTGTCCACTGGAGCAAAAGTTAAGAAAAGCATGACAGAATAACCAAGCTGCCTCTCAAAATTATTGTGATAATAATGTTGGTGAAAAGCCTTGTGCAGTTGTAAGGAATTATTGTGACCAGAGAGAGGAAGGATGTGGACAGGAGGCAACATGTGGTTACCTAATTCGCTGTCAGTTATTTCTTATACTTGGCCTAAAGAAGGCCTTAACTTTCATGCAACTCAATTTATTTCTAAAAAGAGAATGGTGATATTTAACTCAGTTGCTTTGAGGATTTAAATGAGATAACTATTTTAGACAAAGTAAAAACTCAGTACATTTATCACTTTTTGTCTAGGATCCCGTCAAATGATTTACAAGTGTCAAAAGAAAAAATACCAGTCATAAAATTTGCTAATTTCCAACTGGATTTGACCATTTATTTTGTTTTAGCAGTGAACAAGGTCTTGATGAACTTATTAACGTAAGCCCCAAAGCTGTCAAAAACACAGCTAGGTAAGACAAAGATGTAATTTATTTGCTTTGGTTTGTTTCTCCTTAACTAAGCATAATATGAATATAAATGACTTGTAATCATTCCATGGGCAAACTGAATGTAAATCTTGAAAAGTCATCATGAATTTTATATATCTCTGATAAATAAGATATGTATTTGCTAATAGAAAGAAAGACAACTCAGATAAAGCAATTGAAGGGAGTGACTGGGCTAGAAACATAATTAGTCTATGCCCTGTTTATGATTTGTAGTATTGATGGCAATACCTTTGTTTCAGGGTTTGATTAAAATTTGTTAATGGTTGTTAATTTTTGAAAAAGAGCTGGACATCTCATTAGATTCATTATAAGCAAATTTATTCATTTCATTTTTGGAAAGTGATAGTTGGTGGAAATTTTATGAGGTTCATTATATTTTAGATGATTTGCTGATCCTAGCAAAGTAATGGACCTAAAATGATAATTCTTTAAGTAGTATCTGTGATGATGAAAAATTAAATTCAATTTTTGCCTCTTGTTTATGGAGATTTTTATATCATTATACACTACTATTATAGACATATGTATATATTTAGATTATATATTTATATTTAATATTGTATATATTTAGATTTTTATGTCATTATACACCACTATTATAGATATATATAATGTATATATTTAAAAATGTTTTTATGATTTCACTTTTTTGAGTTTATCTAGTACATAGAAAAATCACAAATTTTGGAGATGGAAAGAAGGAACCTCAGAGAACTCATAGCCCAGTTAGTTTGAACAATTTCGCAAACCACTATTCCAGTTAAAGCAGGGGCTGGTGGCTCAGATGGTAAAGAATCTGCCTGCAGTGTGGGAGACCTGGGTTCAATCCCTGGGTTGGAAAGATTCCCCCCTGGAGAAGGGAATGGCTACCCACTCCAGAATTCTTGCCTGGAGAATTCCCATGGACAGAGGAACCTGGCGGGCTACAGTCCATGGGGTCTGCAGAGTTGGATACAACTGAGCAACTTTCACTTTTCACATTCCAGTCAAACCTATTCAATTTACAGAAGAGGAAATTAAGACTCAGAAAGGTTAAGTGATTTGGCCAGGGTCACGGAGAAAACTAGTGGAAGATGAACAGTGGTTCTGTGATCTGTTAGGCAGTGAATAATTACTGAACACCTACTGGGTTTGAAGCTTACAACTAGGTATCATTAGGTGCACATTAGGTATAATTATAGGCCATGGGTGCCAAAAAAGAGAATTCAGTAGACATACTCAATCTTATTAACAGCAGGCAATTATCATAGATTAAAGCTAATTATGTACTGGGGGCACAGAGATGGGACTCCAAGACAATAATAGGTTGTCAGTTTAATATATTACATGTACTGCTTGCTGAATATAGAATGTATTGTCAGTGAGTTGCATTTAAAAAGAAAAGGAGAAATGAAATAGCTAATTCAGTAAACATGACAACCAGTAAAATTCATATTTATAGATTCCTAGGAGTAGAAGATGTTAAAGATGGGCAGAGGATTAGACCCAATCCAGTCTTCTCATTTTACAGATGAGAAGACAGAGGCCAGGGGCAAATATTTCATAGCCTTCTGTGAGTTCTTCCAACCCTCAGCCCAACTCCTGGTCTTTAAGTCACAGTTCACAGACTTTGATCTTAAAATAAATGAAAGTTGATCTAGCACCTCAGGAAAGAGTGGAAATTATAAAGCTAGGCCTTTTGCTCTTGCCATGGGACAGCTAGAGGATGTTCTCCACTGCTTTCATAGGGTCATGTGAAATGTTACTTTTGTCTTTGAAATGACTATGGCACAAATTTATGCCAATGACCGCAAAACACCTTATAACTTTTGAACTACATGAAAGTGGGTGCATGCTAAATCACTTTAGTCGTGTCCAACTCTTTGCTACCCTATGGACCATAGCCCGCCAGGCTCCTCTGTCCATGGGATTCTCCAGGCAAGAATACCAGAGTGTGTTGCCATGCCCTCCTCCAGGGGATGTTCCCCACCCAGGGACTGAACCCACATCTCTTATATCGCCTGCATTGGCAGGTGGGTTCTTCACCACTAGCACCACCTGGGAGACCCACATGAAAGTAATGATAGCTAAATGGTCCAATGTATCCCCCTATATCCTTAAAGCAAAATAAACGAAAGCAGTAACTTGAATAGGAAAAACATAACATTTTTTCCTGGATAAAATTCAGATATCAGATTCCTGTGTTTTTTAAGAATCCAGGGCCTGAAAAAAGTGTCTATAAGTTTTCAATTCATTGAAATAAGTTGCATGATACTATCAATCAAGGCAATTCAGGACTTGCTTTATTAACACAGGTGTTGTCATTTTAGGAGAAGTGGTAAATCATAGCACGTGTTTAGATGTTTTCTAAGCTAGTGATTCTCAAATTGTAGACCAAAATCCATTAAATGGTCTTGTAATTAATTTACTGACTGGCAGTCAGCATTCACCCCCACCCCCCCCAATTAACTAAAGTGAAACAGAGTAGAAAATGAGAGTTCTTCTTACGTTGGGAAGTCTTACTTTGTGAAGTTTATATTTTATTATGTGTGTATGTCTGTTTGACTGACTGACTGAAAAGGTGATGTGTTGCGCTATGATGTAAAATGTATTTTTTAATGACTTCTATGATATAGTACTCCTAGAACTATGAGTAGAACTATAGAACTCTGATACACTTCTATGATATAGCACAGTTCTAAGTTTTGCAATGAACCAAGTTTTCTGTCCTGAGCAGAACAGTAAAAAAAGGAAGTTCTCATGCTCATGTTTGCTTTTTTATACAATTTACTCTTAATTATGCTGGTAGGTGAAAATTATATGTTGTTACACAAAAATATTGAGCTTGATCTTATGTATTAAAAGGTTGAGGCCTTTGAACATATTATTTCCTCTACAAAATTTTATTCTTTGTACTTTTTTTTTCTTTTAGTGTATGAATAATCAACATTTTAAAGATTGTCTTTCAGGCACAATTTAATTTTACACAGATTTTATAACCAGTTTATACAAGAAAATTATATTTTGGATAATTCTCATATGTTTGGCATTTCTTTGATACTGTTTGTAGACACCAGTTGATTATCTTTAATTGAGAATATTATTACTGAAGATAATTCAAAACAGTGAAAATTCATTTAAGGGCTTTTTGTCTGCCATGAAGATCTGAGGACAAGGATAAGAGCTGAAACTCATTGAAGCCATGAACTGGGAAGCAAATTCTATGGAAAGGCTTAGGGGCTGGGGAGGGAAATGCACACCTTTTCCTCAGATTAAAATAAAAAAATTTATTGGAATATAGTTGGTTTACAATGCTGTGTTAGTTTCAGGTTATATGTATACCACTCTTTTTTAGATTCTTTTCCCATGTAGGTTTTCTCAGACATTTTGATGATTAACCTCCAAGTGGTTCTCCTTTAGTTCTTAATCTCCCATCAGACTTTTGAAGAGTAAACTGTATTTTTATTTAAGGGAAGAGGACTTTGGAGGGGGAAAGAGATACAGGCAGGTAACTGTCTAAAATATACTGGAAGCAGGTGTTATCAATCCCAAGATTTCTTGCTACTGTGGGCTATTCTATTTCTTTGGATAAATATTATAAAGTGGTTTAGAGGAACACTTTGAAAAATCACTAATCTCCAGCCCTTAAAAACAAAGTATTATATGGATGCAATGAGTGATAGCAAACCATGGTCTCTAACTGAGGAAAGAAAGTGATAGCGTTTCAACTGGGAAGTCGACAGTTATCAGAGCATGTCCCTAATCTGACCATGATTTCAGCTTTTCAAGTCATCATAGACGAAAGAGAAGTCACAATTTTGATGGATTACTGGAACTCTCTTTGCCAAGCCTTACGTTAAGTATAATCCCAGTTTTGGTGCTTATTAATTTTTTACAAAATGATATCATTAGTTGATGAATATGGTTTTTAAAATATCAAGGACCTTGTAATCATTTGTATCTTCGTATTGTTAAAGCATTCCGGACTAAAAGTGGTGAATCACAAGATGTCTGCTGTGGACTCTGAGTCAGCGTGCCCTGGTAGCTGGGCTCTGACAACAAACTGTGTGAAGTTAGAGTAGTGTTTCTCTTGATCCTACATAATGTATCCTCCCTGGATTGGTTGAAATGTATCTCAAGGCCGTTGTATGCCAAACCAGTAGGTCTCATAGATGAGTTTCCCTGTTGGCTCAGTGGTAAAGAATCCTCCTGTCAATGCTCAATCCTGGGGTTGGGAAGATCATCTGGAAAAGGGGATGGCAACCTGCTCCAGTATTCCTGCCTGGGAAATCCCATCGACAGAGAAGTCTAGCAGGCTACGGTCCATGGGGTAACAAAAGAGTCTGACAACAACAACCAATGATAAAATAGCTAATCCCTTCTTCCAGTTCCAACCAACTTAAACCTGGATTATCTCTAACAAAACTGCTTTAATTTTTTTGCACTTAAAGAAATCAAGATCTTGATAAGCTCATCAAAGTGAACCCTGAAATTCTCCTCAAAAATCAAAGGTAATAGAACTGTATTAATTTTTGTACTTTGGGTAGGAAGAATGTTCTGTTTAACTGTTAGTTCAAGCAGATTTATAACTTTAGTGATCTTACCAAAAGAATTTATAATTAACCTTTTTATTTTTCTATTTACAGAAACCAGGATCTCGATAAACTCATCAAAGTGAATCCTGCAGTAATCAGAAGCAATCAAAGGTAATCAAATAAAAGCAGTCATTTCATAGCTCTTCTGTCTGTTGCTCCTGAGTGGAGCAGATTTATAATACTGGTTTATAGACCTAGCACAAACAAAAAAACCCCATTACTGATTGGAGTTTGTGTTTTTTCTCTTTTTAACAGCCAAGCTTTAGACAATCTCATTCAAGTGAAACCTTCAGCACTCAGAAATACTAAGCGGTAAGTGACTTTGCCTAACTATCTTGCTGGGGCTGCTAAGTCACTTCAGTCGTGTCCGACTGTTTGACCCCATAGATGTCAGCCCATGAGGCTCCCCCATCCCTGGGATTCTTCAAGCAAGAACACTGGAGCGGGTTGCCATTTCCTTCTCCAATGCAGGAAAGTGAAGAGTGAGAGTGAAGTCGCTCAGATGTGTCTGACTCTTAGCGACCCCATGGACTGCAGCCCACCAGGCTCCTTCGTCCATGGGATTTTCCAGGCAAGAGTACTGGAGTGGGTTGCCATTGCCTGTACCCAAAGTTCTTTCTTTCTTCCCTTTTTAAAAAGGAAGCCTTTTGTTTTTCTTGTGTTTAAAATGAGCACACATTTATAACCCATGTGTTTCCTGTCAGCAAAGAACATGCTGTACTCTTCCGGAATCAATTACACTCTCTCACATGCAGTTGTGTATTTTTTATTTGCACGAAGGCAAATGAGTGTTTGTTGTCTAGAGGAAATAGAGTATCAGGACTGAAATGAAAAATGTATGAAATTAATTAAGAGTAAAACACATTTTGGAGAAACTGGACCAAACCAGTGATTTACATAGATGCTTACAGAGGATTGGAGCATTGGAAAGGATATTGAGTCTTCAGAATTATAGCTCCACAGCAAAGCCAGCAGATTTTAACCTTGAACTTCCATTTTGAGTTTTGTAAATATCTTTCAGTTCACTATCTTTATGTCATACATGTTTAGTTGCTAAGTTGTGTCCAACTCTTTGCAACCCCATGAACCAATGCCCACAACAGACTCCTCTGTCCGTGGGATTTCCCAGGTGAGAATACTGGAATGGGTTGCTATTTCTTTCTCCAGGGAGTCTTTATGTCTTATCTTTATGTCATATCTTTCACAAAAAGAGCTTATTCATCGATAATGCACCAGAGTGCATTGTATCAGAAGTCTACATTGTTCTGCTGACCTGAAATTTTGTTGTAATAAATATATAGCTAGGAATTATAGTCTCACTATTCTGGGATGAAGAAAGCAAATAACATACAGAAAAGTGCTCTGAAGCCACGGGCAGCAAGAGGACAGTGTGACATGCTTATCAGCCTGGTTCTTATGTCTTTTAGTTTGTTTTCTACATCAGTGTTTTCATTTGCCCTTTCTATTTGTGTGGGTTTTTTTTCCCTTTCTTTAAAAAATTTTTACAACATTGTGTTGGTTTCTACCATACAACAATGCAAACCAACCATAATTACATGTATATTGCCTCCCCACACCCACCCCAGTCCTCCTCTCCACCTCTACGTCCAGCCTCCCTTCCCTCCCCCTATTCCACCCCTCTAGGTCATCACAGAGCGCTAGACTAAGCTCCTTGTGTTATACAGCAACTTCTCATAGCTATCCACTTTACACATGATAGTGATACATATTGATGCTGTGCTGTGCTTCATCGCTCAGTCATGTCCGACTCTTCGCGACCCTATGGACTCTAGCCCGCCAGGCACCTCTGTCCTTGGTGATTCTCCAGGCAAGAATACTTGAGTGGGTTGCCATGCCCTCCTCCAGGGGATCTTTCCAACCTAGGGATTGAACCCAGGTCTCCCCGTCGCAAGTGGATTCTATACTGCCTGAGTCACCAGGGAATCCCTGGAATGCTCCAGGCCAGAATACTGGAGTGGGTAGCCTTTGTCTTCTCCAGGGGGTCTTCCCAACCCAGGGGCCAAACCCAGGTCTCCCACATTGCAGACAGATTCTTTATCAGCTGAGCCAGAAGGAGGCGGGTGGGGAGTGGGGGTGCTGATTTGATGATAATCAGCCAGGATATTCAAGAATCATCGTAGAATAAACAGGAAAGACTGAGCTGCCTATTTGAAAAAAGGGAGTTCATTCAATGTGTTTAGTCACCTGTATCTACAGTGTATCTATGTGGCCCATTGATTTTAATGGGTAAAGAGAGGGGGCATTTTAACATGCCTCCCAGTAGAAATAATAGCCACAAAGCACTTTTACATCCAATTCAGTGTGACAGGAGCACTGATTATTTAATAGTATAACAGCAGTGAATCAGAGTTGCTTTTGTGTGACTTTGCTGACATTTCCAGCAGCTGTATATTTAATTCACAGTTAGGGGCGGAATAAGCTTCAGTCATCAATCAGAATGTGAGCAGGTGTCCCTGAGCTCTTCTAGGAGCCCAACAATGTGAACAAATGCAGATGTGCACAGAATTTTCATTTACTCAGGGAAAAACCATGTGACTTTTAGCAGTGAGTTTCACATTTTCATGAACCAACAGTAAAGAAAGATAAATATTTCTAAATTATCTGTAGCCTATAAGCAGCTGCTCCCATATGAAGGTTGAAACACATCCAGTGATACAGGTCTTTACTGTTAGAAGGGCATCATTCATCTAAAGTAAAAAAAAATATTCTGAACTATTTGTAGAATTACGCATTGTGTACGTGCTAAGTGGCTTCAGTCATGTCTGACTCTTTCTGGCCCTATGAAGGTAGCCTGCCAGGCTCCTCTGTCCATGGGAGTTTTCAGGCAAGAATACTGGAGTGGGTTGCCATGTCCTCCTCCAGGGGATCTTCCCGACCCAGGGATCGAACCCACGTCTCTTATGTCTCCTGCGTTGGCAGGCAAGTTCTTTACCGCTAGCGCCACCTGGGAAGCTCTTGTAGTATTATACTTCCTTCGTTATAAAGAGTTTCCTATTTGCAGAGACATGTCTTGCTAGTATTTCAATAAGACAAGAATTCTTTCCTATCTCCCTATTGCGTCTTTCTCACATTTCTGCTCAAGACAGAAAGCTGGAGGTGGGAGGCCACCTTGACCCTTTCTGTTGCTTCATTCCCCGGAATCAATAGGTCAGCTTGAATGCTTCTCCTAATTATCTCAGGAACTGAGACACTTCATCATCCCCACTTGCTACTATAGCCCAGCTTACTGTGAGGTCTCCTGACTAGTCCACCTGCTGTCAGTGATACCTTCTGCCCTTCAGTCCATCTGCCACACTGTCGAGTGATCTTCCTAAAACATAAATCTGGTCCTGTCCTTCCTCTGATGAAATCCTTTGGTGTCTTCTCATTGCCACTGGATAACGTGTACCCCTTAACCTGATTTCCAAAGCCTAGCATGATGTTGCCTCCACAGGTTTTCCACCCCCATTCCCTGCTAGGCCCCACCCACAAGCAAAGTCCAGCCACTCACTCTCTGACCTGCTCATACCTTGCTCCTCCACCATCATTCTTGCATGGATAACTGCTATTTATACTTCAAGTGTGAGCTTAGATGTCTTTTACTCAGGCTCTGAGAAGCCCGCCCTGACCCATCACTTCTGCTTCAGGTTCTTCTAGATGTTCTCAAGCTCTTATTCTGTTCTGCAGAATGTTTGCCTCTTACAGGGAATTATTATTTAATAATCTGTCTTCAACTACTGGGTTTTTAAGAGCAAATATTTGGTCTGTCTTGTTCACTTCTTTATCTACAGTGCATAGCACAATGTATGGCACACATTAGGTGCTTAATAAATATTCTCTGAGTTACATGCTAAATCTCAAAATAAATGAAGACCTGTGATCACCTAGCTAGATAAAACCTATAGTGCCTCATAACTCTAACACTCTGAGCCCTCAGGAGTAAAACCAGACTGGAGGGATCTGATATCCTATGACTGGCTTCCTTGCTTAAACCAATGACTCTATTTTGAGCCACAATCTCAATAAACCAGAGTGAATTAGAGCCACTGAAATTCTTGATCATATCTTATATTTAAAATATCTAAGTTGATCATTTTCTCTATGGACCTGTTAATTTCTTTAATACAAAATCTTTTAAGATTCCCTCATTAAAGCTAATTATAAAAATATGTAATGCTGGGCCCATTTTGAGAAGTCAATAGAGTTGAAGAACTATAGCAGTTATCTCACTGTGTCCTACACTTCTTTCAGAGAGATAAATATTCCTTTTGAACTAAAGCTTAAAGCCTAAGATTTAGTTCTTGGCATAAAAGAAGTACCATAGTGAATTTTTTATATGGAGGCTTTTAATTTTGCAAATGTGTTTGATACTATGCAAAAACAATTTAAGTAAGCTGTAGAGAGAGAAACATATTGCCGCTTTTAATAAACACCTCCCACACCCTTATAAGAGAGGAAGAGCAGTTGGGAGTGATCTGTTAACTTTCACGTAGAGCATATCTTATGAAAACCTGTGTTATATGAGACATAATGATAACTTGGTCCCTGAAATCTCTCTCTCTCTTTTTTTTTTTTTTGGCTTAATCTGCTTTGTTAAGAAGTGTTATATTCCTTAATGGGGCTGTGGAAAATAAATTGCATGATTATAACAGATAAATACCTATATTCCAAATGTATGCTATGACTCTACATAACAGATAACTCATATTTCTTCCTAAACATTTTGAAGTCTACATAAAGAAAAACATTTTTAGTTACTATGGTTAACAAAATTTCTTTATAGCACTTCTTGCTGGATCCACAGAGAATTGGTGGTTTTTCTTAAAGTTGATTCTGACTGCTCATAAAATTACAAAATTGCCAGGTCATCCTTCCATCGAACCACCACAGAAAGGGTTTGGAATCAAGCCTTTGTTTGACCCTGCAGCATTTGGCTGGGCTTCTATAAAAAATCTATTTTTCACACTTTGACTCACAGCTTTTCATCTTCTATCACGGTGTAAAAGACATGACGTGATAGATGTGGTCTTAATTAAAAAATGAACATTTATTTTCACATTCTTCAGCTTGGTAAGTTTATGGGCAATCTGAACTTCTTTTTATTGTATCTCCAAATCTAGCTGATGACACCAGTCAGGGTGAACAGCCAGAGAAAATCCACATTTTGTACTTTTCATAACCTGGAACTTTTAATTTTGCTTTAAATATTAGTATAGAGGATTCAGAATAAAATCTTATAGCCCACTCTAGCAAACTTAATATGTGGCACCGTTTAATAAAAACAGCAAAATTTCTATAACCCTAATAACATGGTTTATTTGATGATTCACAATTATATCCCTTTGGGAGTGTGCTTCTTTGAAGGCAAGTACAGGTTCCAATTTTGAATTATCTACCTGGAGTGGTTGGATTTGTGAGCTTCTTCCTTCTTCCCAAGGAAGGTGTCTCTTCCTTGCTTAGGTCTAAATCCACTTCTGCCCTCCTTCACCATAGCTAGGATCCAAAAGATTGGGTCCTGAGGGTGGGGTTGGGGAATGAAAGTATAGACAGATCAAAGATGCAGTATCTGCAGCAACTGGGAGTGGAAAGTGCCAAGCAGGTAAGGGTAGCTGGCATCAGGCTCAGGAACTATACATAATAGTATCTGTCGTGAGGGCAGAAGTGAATCTGTATTTGTTCACTAGGACTGCCATAACTAGAACCATAGTCTGAGTGGGTTAAAACAGAAATTTGTTTTCTCATCATTCTGGAGTCTAGAAGTCTAAGATCAAGAAGTCAGTAGGGTTGGTTCTTTCTGAAGGCCCAGATGGAAGGATCTATTCCAGGCCTCCCTTCTTGGCTGGTACAGGGCTGTCTTCACCATTTGTTTTCACGTTGTCTTCCATCTGTGTGTATCCGAGCCTAAATTCCTTCTTCTAATAAAGATGCCATTCACATTGGATTAGGACCCACACCGATGACCTCATTTGAACTTGAGGATCTCTGTAAAGACCCCCTTCTCCAAATAAAGGCACATTCTGACATGTTGGTGTTAGGACTTCAGCATATAAATTTGGTGGAAGGGCAATATTCGACCCCATAAGGAAGTGTTCCAAAATAAGGAAACAAAGCCAGGGTTGGGAGCTGAGTGAAAAAAAAAAAAGGAAAAAAATATGTGCAAGTCAGGGGCGAAGTAAGGCAGGTTCTGGGTGACTGATGCAAAAGGAGGTGAAACGTCCGTCACTGTCTCTTGTTGCACCGTGTACCCTGGTGCATACTCTGTACCTAGATGTGTGCGGAGCTGGCTATCTTAGAGGTTCAGGGTCTAACATCTTTCCCCTGGGGTCCTTTTCATGTCTTTTCCCAGAGCTGGGTAAGGTAGCCATAAATTTCCACCAGAGAAGGAGAAAAGAGAATTTAAATACATTTAAGGCCATAAGTATTTTTGGAGCAGCTACTGCATGCAAGGCCATGTTAAGTCATAGTAATGTGATTTTATTCCTAAGTCATAATGAAAAACACCAGCTTCCTTTAAAAATGCCACTCAGTTCATCCAAGGTTAGCTTTGGAGGGAGAATCACTTCCTGGGATAGAATTCTCCTTCCCCAAGATTCACATTTCTGGGTGCTCTCTCAGTGTTTGCCTCTGCCAACCATCCCAGTTTGATGTTGCTGGGAAACCGGATTATGGAAGACCATGATCCTTTAAAGTTAAGTCAAATACTTAATTTTTAATCCATTATTCACAAGTGTTTAGTGAAGAATTATTTTCAAATGTTAACGGGGAGGATAATTTAATACCCTGGCTGTTAAAATAGTATGGTGAGTCCTGAGGTCAAGAGGTGCTTCTAGTAATTAAGGAAGGACCATCAAGGACTGAAAGCTGAGTGCCAAAGAATTGATGCTTTTGAACTGTGGTGTTGGAGAAAACCCTTTAGAGTCCCTTGGACTGCAAGGAGATCCAACCTGTCAATCCTAAGGGAAATCAGTCCTGCATATTCATTGGAAGGACTGATGATGAAGCTGAAACTCCAATACTTTGGCCACCTGATGCGAAGAACCTACTCATTGGAAAAGACCCTGATGCTGGGAAAGATTGAAGGTGGGAGGAGAAGGGGATGACAGAGGATGAGATGGTTGGATGGTGTCACCGACTTGATGGACATGATCTTGAGTAGGCTCCAAGAGCTGGTGATGGACAGGGAAGCCTGGCATCCTGAAGTCCATGGGGTCGCAAATAGTCGGACACGACTGAGTGACTGAACTGAACTGATCAAGGGTTACAAAGGAAGAGCCTGCTGTCTCTATTTCTAAATTCAAAAGATGAGATCTGGGAGGTCTCCTCACACAGTTCTAGCAGCTATGCTGGAGAAGTCGGTTTTGAATTTTACATTATTCAGACTGTAGCATCAAATGATTTTGATACTTCCAAGCTACTTGTGAAATCCTTTACTTTTTACATATATTAAATTGGCATATTTTCTACTATAACTCACATTAAAAATTAATTTAATTAATTTCTACATTTTCAAAGATATGTAGCTAGTATTTTAAATGTGAGCTTTAAGTATAGCTATGGAATGCTGCCCAATTAACGTATTTATCAATTATTGATGGCTTGGATGTTATATAAAAAGAGTAGTAAGTCTCACTCCACATAAATACAAAGACTTCTATATTATTTTTTATCCTTATAAATATCAATTTGAGTCTGTACACTGATTCCATGTAAAAGAACCTTACTTGAAATCTACCATTCAGGACCAGAGAAGGGAGATTTATGAAAACTGGAATTAATGCTAAAGATGTGAAAAGTTATAGCAGAAATGAAAATACAGTCCCTCAACATTTTGGAATCCATAGTGCCCACTGCTGTGTCACTACACTTCTATTAATTATCACTTATTCATTCTTACTCAGTTCAGGTACAACTATAGACATTGTGCCTATAAATTTTATTACACTAACTCATATATTCTCACTGAAACCTTATGAACTTAGATATTATCCTAGTTTACAAAAGGAAGCTTAGGAAGGTTGACTAACCGGCCCATAAAAGTAGGAGAAGCAATGGCCTCACTCTTACTCCTAACCCATCCTGCAAACCAGTAGAGTTGGTGACAAGGCTTTTCCAAACTCATGGGAAAAAATTAAGAACTACCAGTATTATATAAAAAATATATAAACAGCTAATATGTACATAACACGCCAGAGAACATTGTATCTCATGAAAGTGTGACAAATCATTGTAGCCCAAGATTTAAGAATCTAATTGTCCCATTCATCCTCCACATTGTGGACTGTTGATTCAAATTTTGGGTTGACTTCTCATGTCTCTGTTATGCAAAAATCTGGAATGAAGACTCTAATTAAATATTAAAGACTTGATTTCAGATGAGCAGGTGGCTCAGCTTCAAGCCTTGACTCTTACAAATTAGTTAATTGACCTTGGAAAATTTACTTAGAGTTGCTGAGCCTCGTATGCTGTCCTGCAAGATTCTGTGAGATCTAAATGAGATAATCCACATGGAAATACACAAGTTAGCCCTTTGTGATGTGAAGTAAGTATTCACACAACTGATAGATATCAATCAGTTGTTTCTTTTCAGACTGAATTTCTCAAACCTTCCAAAAACTTAGTTCACTTCTCTCTCATAATATAATTTGTCCTCTACTTGAGTTGTATAGATCTAATAGCTCAATGTCAGATTTTTAGTGTCCCATATTCTTTACAACCACAAATGACTATGTTTAAAATTATGTACTGGTTTAAAATTTTTTATTCTAATGCTTTATTTCTTAAAATTATAGGTAACTAAATCACATATACATATATATGTATTTAAATATTTGCTTTTTTTTTCCTGTAGAGACCAGAACCTAGAAAATTTAATTGACATAAATTACAATGTGTCTAAGAATAAGAATGAAAGGTAAGACTTATTCTAATTTACGTTTTTCTTATGAATTCTATATGAACCTTCATAAATTATGTAACCCTGGAAGATTTTCTGAGAGGTTGAACTGTACTATGATGTTTAAATATAAATACTATCTGAATTAAAAAAAAATGTACAGGGTGCTTGGGTTTCCTTGGCTCAGTGGTAAAGAATCTGCCTGCCACTGCAAGAGACTTGGGTTCGATCCCTGGGTTGGGAAGATCCCCTGGAGAAGGAAATGGCAACCCAATTCAGTAATCTCACCTGAGAAATCCCATGGACAGAGGAACCTGGCAGGCTACAGTCCACAGGATTGCAAAGAGTCAGACACAACTGAGCCACTAAACAACTGAGCCACTAAACAACACCGACAGGGTGCTTAATAGCTGATCTGAAAAAAGGTAACAAAATTTGAATTCTGTTAGAATTTCTGACTAAGGGCCTACTGTTCAATGACTTAGTGTAAAAGGCATGATGGAAATCGAGTGCTCTGCACTTGGGGTGTGAAGATTTATTTTTACTTACTGTTGCTTGGTAGGTTTTCAGCGGTGCAGAAAGCACTTTGAGAATCTCTGCCTTGGATACCTAGTGCTAAAAGAATGCACAAATTTGTCACAGCCAGGAAACAGGACCTAATTTTGGAATTTCTTTACACCTCAAAGGATCTTGGCTTTGAAACTGTTGCACTTTTTGTTTCTTTTACAAGGAAACTTAGGATGCTTAGCTATGCTTCATTGTTGTTACAGATTGTTTAAATTAGGAAACAATTTTCAAAGTTTTCCATGTTTAACTGTTCTTCCCCCCACATGTGGGAGGGCCCTAAAAGCAATGCTATGCTATGCTAAGTCACTTCAGTCGTGTCCGACTCTGTGCGACCCCATAGACGGAAGCCCACCAGGCTCCCCAGTCCCTGGGATTCTCCAGGCAAGAACACTGGAGTGGGTTGCCATTTCCTTCTCCAATGCAGGAAAGTGAAAAGTGAAAGTGAAGTCTCTCAGTCGTGTCAGACTCTTAGTGACCCCATGGACTGCAGCCTACCAGGCTCCTCCGTCCATGGGATTTTCCAGGCAAGAGTACTGGAGTGGGGTGCCATTGCCTTCTCCAAAGCAATAGGTTTCAGTTTTTAACCTTCCTAAGGTGCAGCTGCCTTTCTGTTAAAAAAATTTTTTTTTGTTATGTGAATAAGTGATATTGTTGGTATGATGCAGAGGACAGAAAAGTAGAAGAGCTGGCTCACTGCTTCGTTCGTTTGGTTTTCCTGTCTGTTAAAGGCTCTTTCCTATGCGAGGCACATAGTTTCTTTCTGTCCCCTTCATTCCCTAAATCATCTTCTGCTTTCTCTTTCTGTGATCTCAAGCAAGCCTTTGAGAGAACAAGGGAGGATACATTGTCAAAAGGATCCACCATTTTGGGAATAGTACTGGGCTTACAATTAACCAATCTCTTTCAAATATTATTTGGAAATGATCAAGATTTTAAAACTGACCATAAATGATGAAATATCATGAAAGAACTTTTCCCTGAACGTGTTTTGAGAGGTGTTTCCGTTTCAGTTGGGCTTGTTCATGAAACAGAGTCTTACTAGAAAGATTAATAAGGAAATGGAAATTCAAAGGCAGGGACTGCAGCCTGCCAGGCTCCTCTGTCCATGGGATTCTCCAGGCAAGAATGCTGGAGATTCACTTCCCCAGGGAATCTTCCCGGCCCAGGGTATCCTGTGTCAGGTATCCTGAATTGGCAGGTGACTTCTTTCCACTAGCGTCACCTGGGAAGCACATGGAAAGATTAATGAGGAAATGGAAATTGCAGGGCAGAAACATTCGGCTGGCCAGGCTTCACGGAGGCCTTCCCTGGAAGGCTGCTCATCCTTGGCCAGAGGGCATTCCATCAGGAGTCCCCAGACATTAACCCTAGTGCTTTGTCATATTGTAGCTCAGTCATTCCTGAGTGTTGGCCTCTGCCTATTTTTCTCCTCTTCTTCCCTCTACTTATCATCATCCTTATTCTCTACCACAGGGCTTCCCTGTGGCTCAGACAGTAAAGAATCTGCCTGCAATGTAGGAGACCTGGGTTTGATGCCTGGGTCGGGAAGATCCCCTGCAGAAGGAAATGGCTGCCTCCAGTTTTCTTGCCTGGAGAATTTCATGGACAGAGGTGCCTGGCGGGCTATAGTCCCTGGGGTCACAGAGTCAGACATGACTGAGTGACTAACACTTTCATTCTCTACTCTATAGCTGTTTGGTAACCAATGACTTTAGCCACTTCCCAGTTTCTCCTTCCTTATAACTTCTCCTTCCTCTAGCTTTCTGAGGCTGTCTGGTCTCCTTCAACAAGAAGATGGGGTTGTGGCCATCTGTGTAGAAGAGGTGTGTGATGAAAACACTATGGCTGCCAGTAACGTGTGCATGGTCTCCTTTACTTTCCTACAATTTCATCTGTGCCTCCTGCCTAACATAACCCAACAACCGCATGTACGTTCACAAGTGCTCCCCTCTCCCAGTGGGGTTGTGATCATCACAGTCAGTTATGCCCGGAGGCCTTAACCACTGCTACAGAATCTTTTGCTCATCCCTGAGTTCTGTGTCTAGATATCATTCATCCTTCTTCAGTTCTATCACAGTCTTGTACAGGATCTATCTACAAATTAAATGGAAAATGTAGCACTGCCCCAGCCATGACAGAACAACTCTGATAAAAATTTTTGCTTGAAAAAAAAAAAAAGTAGAAAAGAAATCCGGGCCCAATTTTTGTGTCCATCTATTCTGTTTACAGGCTTCCCTGGTGGCTCACATGGTAAAGAATCTGTCTGCAATGCAGGATACCCAGGTTCCCCTGGGTCAGAAAGATCTGCTGGAGAAGGGAATGGCTACTTACTCCAGTATTCTTGCCTGGAAAATTCCATGGACCGAGTTCCTGGAAGGCTACAGTCCATGGGGTCACTAAGAGTCGAACACACTGAGTGACTAACATTTCCCTTCATTCTGTTTACAGAATAGAAAGTTTACTTTGACTCTCAAAATGGGTGAAGATTTAACTGAAAGAAAACTGAGAATCAGGGATTAAGAGATTTGATCAGGTAGAGAAAATTAGTAAATTAAAATGGTGTTCTGGTCTCAAGTTCTCTATTTCTAGAAATGGAATACTTCTTTGTTTTAATTTTATTTTTCACTGAAGTTTAATTGATTTACAATGTTGTGTTAGTTTCAAGTTTACAACAAAGGGATTCAGTTATACATATACATAATATATTCTTCTTCAGATTCTTTTCCCTTATAGATTATCACAATATATTGAGTTTAGTTCCCTGTGCTATACTGTGGGTCCTTGTTGTTTATGATTTCATATATAGTAGTATTCATGTTAATCCCAAACTCCTAATTTATCTCTGCTCCCCACCACTGCTATCCTCTTTGGTTACCATAAGAATATTTATTTTTATATACTTAAAATCCGTAAGTATTATAAGAACTCAAAACCTTGATAGTTTTGTGGAAGTAAATCCTAACACATAAAACAATTCAAAATGGTAAGCTCTTAATAAATTGGCTTTGCTAGTGGCTCAGCAGTAAAGAACTTGCCTGCAATGCAGGAGACGTGAGTTCAGTCCCTTGGTTGAGAAGATTCCCTGGAGAAGGGCATGGCAACTGACTCCAGTATTCTTGCTTGGAAAATCCCATGGAAAGAGGAGCTTGGTGGGCTACAGTCTATAGGGTCACAAAGACTTGGACACAACTGAACAACTGAGCACAGCAGAAGCTCTCAGTAAACTTTTGTTCTTCATGCAAAAGAGATTTATAAAGTTCGCAGTGACTTGGGTATTTATCAGTTGAAATTATTTTATGCTATTTAAAGTCAAGTTGCCACTCAGCCATAAAAAGGAATGGAACTGTGCCATTTGCAGAGACATGAATGTCACACAGAGAGAAGAAAGAAAGAGAAAAGCAAATATTGTGTATCAGTTATATGTGGAATCTAGAAAAATGATACAAATGAACTTATTTGCAGAACAGAAACAGAGATACAGATGTAGAGAACAAACAAGCATATGATTACCAAGGGGTGAAGGGGAGGTGGGATGAATTGAGTGATTGGGATTGACATATATACACTCAGTTCAGTTCAGTCGCTCAGTCATGTCCGACTCTTTGCAACACCATGAACTTCAGCATGCCAGGCTTCCCTGTCCATCACCAACTCCCAGAGCCTACTCAAACTCATGTCCATTGAGTCAGTGATGCCATCCAACCATCCTTTGTCGTCCCCTTCTCCTCCCACCTTCAATCATTCCCAGCATCAGGGTCTTTTCAAATGAGTCAGTTCTTCGCATCAGGTGGCCAAAGTATTGGAGTTTCAGCTTCAACATCAGTCCTTCCAATGAATATTCAGGGATGATTTTCTCTAGGATGGATCTGGTTGGAGATCTGGTTGGATCTCCTTGCCATCCAAGGGACTCTCAAGAGTCTTCTCCAAAACCACAGTTCAAAAGCATCAATTCTTCGTCACTCAGCCTTCTTTTTTTTTTTTTGAACTGAACTGATTTTATTTTATTTTATTTTTTATTTTATTTTTTAAACTTTCAGCCTTCTTTATAGTCCAACTCTCACATCCATACATGACTACTGGAAAAACCAAAGCTTTGACTACAAGGGCCTTTTGTTGGTAAAGTAATGTCTCCGCTTTTTAATATGCTGTCTAGATTGGTCATAACTTTTCTTCCAAAGAGCAAACATCTTTTAATTTCATGGCTGCAGTCACCATCTGCAGTGATTTTGAAACCCCCCAAAATAACGTCTGTCACTGTTTCCATTGTTTCCCCATCTATTTGTCATGAAGTGACGGGGCCAGATAACATGATCTTAGTTTTCTAAATGTTGAGTTTTAAGCCAACTTTTTCACTCTCCTCCTCTTTCACTTTCATCAAGAGGCTTTTTAGTTCTTCACTTTCTGCCATAAGTGTGGTATTATCTGCATATCTGAGGTTATTGATATTTCTCCCGGCAATCTTGTTTCTAGCTTGTGCTTCACCCAGTCCAGCATTTCTCATGATGTACTCTGCATATAAGTTAAATAAGCAGGGTGATGATACACAGCCTTGACATACTCCTTTCCCAATTGGGAACCAGTCTGTTGTTCCATATACACTACTATGTGTGAAACAGATGACTAATGAGAACCCACAGTATAGCAGTGGAGAAGGAAGTGGCAACCCACTCCAGTATTCTTGCCTGGAGTACCCCTGGACAGAGGAACCTGGTGGGCTACAGTCCACGGGGTTGCAAAGAGTTGGATATGACTGAGTGATTAAGCACCCTCACACTATATAGCTCAGGGAACTGTACTCCGTGCTCTGTGGTGACCTAAATGGGAAGGAAATCTGAAAAAGAGGGAAATATGTACATGTACAGTGGATTCACTTTGCTGTACAGTGGAAACTAACACACATTGTAAAGCAACTATACCCCCATGAAAATTATTAAAAAAAAAAAGAAAAAGAAATTGGAGTCAGGTTGCCAAAGTTAAGTCAAATAGGACAATGGAAGTCTAAATAAATCTGTTAAACTGAGACTAGTTTTATTTTATGAATGTATTTTCTCTGTATAGTAATTGGATATCCACTGCAATATATGCAGTGCAATATTATATAAATGCAATATATATATGCAATCTTATTAGTATATTCAGATTCGTAGACCATCACCACTATCACTTTTAGAACATTTTCATCACCTCAGAAAGAAACTCCATGCCCATTAGCAGTCATGTTATCATTTTCCCCCAGCCCTTAGCTTTGGACAACTACTAAGCTACTTTCTGTCTTTTTCAATTTCTGATTCTGGACATTTCATATAAATGAAATCATAAAATATGTGGTCCTTTGTGACTCTTTTCACATGGCATAATGTTTTCAAAACTCACCAATGTTGTAACATGTCTCAGTATTTCTTTTTATTGCCAAATTTCACATATTCCATGATGTGAATAGACGGAATTTTATCTATTCATCAGCTGATGGGCTTTTGTGTTGTTTCCACTATCAGATTGTAATTCACTATTATGAACAATGCTGTGATCAGCATTCATATAAAAGTTTTGTGTAGAGTTTTTTCATTTCTCTTGGTAGGGTATATACTTCAGTTCAGTTCAATTCAGCCGCTCAGTCGCGTCCAATTCTTTGCGACCCCATGGACTGCAGCATGCCAGGCCTCCCTGTCCATCACCAATTCCCGGAGTTTACTCAAACTCATGTCCATTGAGTCAGTGATACCATCCAACCATCTCATCCTCTGTCATCCCCTTCTCCTTCCGCCTTCAATCATTCCCAGCATCAGGGTCTTTTCAAATGAGTCAGTTCTTCGGATCAGGTGGCCAAAGTATTTGAGTTTCAGCTTCAACATCAGTCCTTCCAATGAACATTCAGGACTGATTTCCTCTAGGATGGACTTTGGAAGGGTATATACTTAGGGAATGGAATTATTGGATCCTATAGTAACTCCATTTGAGGAACTACCAGTTTTCTTAAATCAGCAGTACCATTTGATGTTCTCATAGCAAATGTCTGTGTATAGAAGTTTTAGATAGCTAAATTTTCAAGGTAAACTTCCACAGCAGAAAACATTTTCTCAAGTGAAATTCCATTTGGAATTTTGTAAGTTACAACACAATATTTAGTTTATAGTTTAAGAAGCTATTTAATTTAGAGCTGAAACTGTGACCATTGATTCTAAGTTACAATTCAGCCATTTATTTCAGTGAAGGATAACTTAATAATAAAGCTATCCAGCAAAAAACACTGTGAGCCATAAGCTCTTTTTTATGAATATTCAAGGCGTCTAAGAGGAATACTTTGGTGGAGAGTTCTCCTTTGCAGTGGTATCAGAATCACCTGCTGATCAGGGATCACACTTTAGAAATCAGTGCTCTTTTGGATAAAATGTCACACTGCCTCTAAGGCAGTGGTTCTCAACCTTGTCTTACATGTGAGACTCACTGGAGAGATTTAAAAGAATCCAAGTGCTCAAGTCATGTGCCTGCTAAGTTGCCCCAGTGGTGTCTGACTCTTTGCAACACTATGGACTGTAGCCCATGAGGCTCCCCTCTGTCTATGGGATTCTCCAGGCAAGAATACTGGAGTAGGTTGCCATGCCCTCCTCCAGGGGAATCTTTCTGACCCAGGGACTGAACCTGGGTCTCTTAGGTCTCCTGCATTGGCAGTCGAGTTCTTTACCACTAGCGCCACCTGGGAAGCCCTACACTAAACCAATTAAGTCAGAATATCTGATGTGGGACCCAGTAACATTTTTAATTTAATCTTGTTTTTTAATCGGTGGAAAATTGCTTTACAATGTTGTGTTGGTTTCTGTCATACAACAAGGTGAATCAGTCATAATTATATATATATATATATATATATATATATATCTCTCCTCTCCCTCTTGAACCTCCCTCCCCTCCCCCCATCCCTCTCCTCCAGGTCATCATACAGCACCAGGCTGGGCTCCCTGTGTTACACAGCAACGTCCTAACAGCTATCTATTTTACACATGATAGTGTATATATGTCAATGCCGCTTTCTCAATTCATCCCACCCTCACCTTTCCCCACTGTGTCCACAACTCTGTTCTCTACTAGGTTCATCAGTACCATTTTTCTAAATTCCATATATATATTCCAATACTTGTTTTTCTCTTTCTGACTTACTTCAGTCTGTATAACAGGTTCTAGGTTCATCTACCTCACTACAACTGACTCAAATCCATTCCTTTTCATGGCTGAGTAATATTCCATCATGTATATGTACCACATCTTCTTTAACATTCATCTGTCAATGGACATCTAGGTTGCTCCCATGTCCTGCCTATTGTAAATGTTGGTGCAATGAACACTGGGTTACACATGTCTCTTAAAATTGTGGTTTTCTCAGGGTATATGCCAAGTAGTGGGATTGTTGTGTCATATGGTAGATTTTCCCTAGTTTTTTAAGGAATCTCCATATTGTTTTCCATAATGGCTGTATCAGTTTACATTCCCACTGAGAGTACAGGAGGGTTCCCTTTTCTCCATAACTTCTCCAACATTTATTTTTGTAGATTTTTGGATGATGGTCATTCTGAATGGTGTGAGGTGATACCTCATTGTGGTTTGGATCTGCATTTCCCTAATAATGAGAAATATTGAGCATCTTTTCTTGTGTTTATTGGAAATTTGTATGCCTTTGGAGAAATGTCTGTTTAAGTTTTCTGCCCACTTTTTGATTGACTTGTTTGTTTTTCTCATATTGAACTGTATGAACTGCTTATATATTTTGGAGAATAATCCTTTTTAAAAGCACTACAGATTATTTAATTGGTTTCCAAAGAATTGTTTCTCTAACTATTTCTATGATTTTAAATAATTTAAAAAATTAGTGTTACCACTTACTGGTATCAAGATAGAATTTCCTTAGTAAGATCTATCACCATCTCATGAAAAACAAAGCCAGGCTTATCAACTATCACAGACCTAAGACATGGTGATTATGTGGAAGTTGAGGACAGGCAATGGCACCCCACTCCAGTACTCTTGCCTGGAAAATCCCATGGGCAGAGGAGCCTGGTAGGCTTCAGTCCATGGGGTCGCTAAGAGTTGAACACGACTGAGCGACTTCACTTTCACTTTTCACTTTCATGCCTTGGAGAAGGAAATGGCAACCCACTCCAGTGTTCTTGCCTGGAGAATCCCAGGGACAGAGGAGCCTGGTGGGTTGCCATCTATAGGGGTCGCACAGAGTCGGACACGACTGAAGCGACTTAGCAGCAACAGCAGCAGCAGCAGCAGCAGTATCCTGATTTGGATCTGAAATTGAGAGGGGACATCAGTGAAAAAACTGGTAAAATGGAAATAAGTCTGTAGTTTTGCTAATGACATTGTACCAATGACAATTATTTAGTTTTGACAAATGGATCGTGGTTGTGTGAGATGTTAAGAGAAGCTTAAAAGAAGCTGGGTGAAGAGTATACTGGAATTCTCTGAACTATCATTGCAATTATTCTATACCTTTAAAATTATCCAAAATAAAAGGTTTCTTTTTTTTAAAAAGTGTATTATCCTCCCAAATTACAAGAGGAACAAATCCAAGAAAGAATTTGCTGTTCCACATTCCAAATTTATTTTCTAACATTTGATTTTTTTTGTTGTTTACTTTACAATATTGTATTGGTTTTGCCATACATCAACATGAATCCTCCACAGGTGTACCTGTGTTCCCCATCCTAACATCTGATTTTTATTGACAATTATAAAGTATTGTTATTAGTCCCATTGTAAACACAACTAGGAAATGCTACTTGTGTTAGTCTGCTCAGGCTGCCATAACAAAATACCACAGACCAGGTGTTAAAAGACAGAATTTATTTTCTCACTCTTTCGGAGACTAAAATTCTAGATCAAGATACTGTTGAAACAGGAGGAAGGGCACGGGGTACAACCTTAAAAAGAATGACATGGCCACAGAACATGAAAAAACTGGTTAAAACCATCTAGGTCCAAGATGGCTGAAGACTCAACTCCCAGTAGACCTTGAGCCTCATTATATGCTCATTGTAATACATGGGCATATGCTAAATGACACACCCACCAGCGTCATGACAGTTCTGAGGCCAGCCATAAAGGGTCAAAAAGTGGGCAGTGGCCCAGTTCCTAGAAGTCTCCACCCCTTCCCCCAAATAATTGGAATAACCTTCCCATTCACTAGCCTATGAAATTACCCAGCCCACAGAAACTAACCACACCACGTTTTGTGCCTCCCTCTTCTTGCCTTCTGCAATGGCCCACACTCTGTATAGTGAGCTTTTCTCTAAATAAATCTACTTACCTATCTCTGAATTCTTTCACGATGTAGCAAGAACATCAAATTCATGAGGAACAATGTCAGGATTGGTTTCTGATGAGAACTCTCTCCTTGGTTTGCAAAGGACTGTGTCTATGTCCTCACATGGCCTTTCCTCTGTGTGTCCACACAGAGAGAGAGAGCAAGCTCTAGTACCTCTTCCTCTTATAAGGACACCCTGTCCTATGGGATTAAAGCCCCACCCTTATGATTTCACCTAACCTTTATTTCCTTTTTATAGGCCCTGTCTCCACATCACACTGGGGTATAGGGCTTTAATATAAGAATTCTTGGCAGGACACAATTCGATCCTTATCAGAACTGTTTTCAAAGTATTTCCCATTCCTATTACAGGTTTCACAAACTGGTAATGTTTGTAAATGATTTTACCTTTCTGAGGGCAGTACAAACACATTTCACACTCATTGACAACCTTCGTCCTTTGAAACTATTTGCTGAAATTGGGTTTTGTATTATTTGCTATATGATCTGAATATTTCCAAATAGTTCCTAGTTAGGTCTATTGTTCCAAAATGACATATCCTAATGGTCACATTTGAGAATCTTCTGATAATATTCATGCTACTTTCTCATTGCCAAGTGTCTTTTGAAACATCTGTCTTAAAACTAGAAGATGGTTTTCCACATGCCAGAGATGATAATATGTAAACAATTGTTTTTCTCTTTAAAAGCTACCTGGAAATGGAAGGAACAGACCAGTCAAGAATGATAAATCATGATTGAGATCTAAATTCTCCTCTTGATTTTTATGTCTTGCCTCTGTCAGAGTTTTCTAACATGAGGAAAGAAAAAGAGCTAAAGCTTTCACTATGCCTACGTTAATTTTCCACTGTTTCATAGGAAAAAGCAAATATGCCTACACTTTGTTGAACATAGTGACATTTTTAGATTAGCAGAAATCTAGGTCAAAGTTCTTTAGCGATCTTCAAAGTACTGCTTTTCTGTTAAAATGGAAACTGGAATTTCTCAAAGCAACCCCCAGATAATTTTCATTAAATAGATAAACTCCCAGATATGTTGTACATGAAAAACTTTCAAAAATGGCATTGGTGCTGTGAGAATGTTACTGCAACCAGTTTCATGTGGTTCCTGCCCTTGGTTAAAAAAGTATTCTGTCCTACTGTTAGCTAATGTGACATGTGCCTATAGATTATTCATAATGGTAAGACAGTTGTGTCTATAGAGGAGTAAAATAGTACATGTATTCTGTCTATGTATATGTGCAGAAACCAGGCAAACAGAAACAGCTTTACTGTATGTTTACAAAAATGTTATTTGAACAGAATTTTAATAAAACAAAAATCCTCTAAGTGGCCTTGATTTTAAGTGCCAAATATTTGCATTTGCTTTCTCAGGCAAGATGGCCAGGTCACTGGATCTACTGAGACTTTAATCAGCCCGTCCTCTAGAACAGCTGCCTATTCTTATGAATCCAGGAAGATGCTCAGGTACCGTGGTCAATTATGGAATAAATGACAGGACCATTCTCCTTCTGGCGTTTTTTTTCTCCTGTGTTTTCTTTTTTTTTTTTTTAAGAAAACATCCACATGCAACCTGATCCTTCCTTTGAAATACAGAAATTTTTTAAAATTTTGCTGTTGTTGTTTTTATGCATTTTTTGTATTCCAATAAAACTTTCTTATTTTAGATTTAATTTTTAATTGAAGGATAATGCTTTACTATATTGTGTTTGCTTCTGCCATGCATCAACATGAATCAGCCATAGGTACACATATGTCCCCTCCCTCCTGAGCCTCCCTCCCATCTCCCTCCCCATCGCACCCCTCTAGGTTGTTACAGAGCCCCAGTTTAAGTTTCCTGAGTCGTACAGCAAATTCCCATTGGATATCTATTTTATATATGTTAGTCATATGTTTCCATGCTACTCTCTCCATTCATCCTACCCTCTCCTTCCTCCCCCCTTGCCCATGTCTATAAGTCTGTTCTCTATGTCTGTGTTTCCATTGCTTCCCTACAAATAAGTTCATCAGTATCATCTTTCTAAATTCTATATATATATGTGTTAATATATGATATTTGTTTGAAATGCAGAAATTTAAAATTTTAACCAGTGGCTTTATAGGCTTATACAAAGGTGTTGAGTAAACATCTTGGTCATTTGTAAGTTGTCAGTTATGAATAAGTGTAGATGTGATTTTTCCTTAAAAGTCTGTAATTTTTTTAAAAAACATGATTGTGACATTGAATTGACTTCCTTGCTGCTGCTGCTAAGTCGCTTCAGTCGTGTCCGACTCTGTGCGACCCCTGAGATGGAAGCCCACCAGGCTCCCCCGTCCCTGGGATTCTCCAGGCAAGAACACTGGAGTGGGTTGCCATTTCCTTCTCCAATGCATAAAAGTGAAAAGTGAAAGTGAAGTTGCTTAGTCGTGTCTGACTCTGAGCGACCCCATAGACCGCAGCCTACCAGGCTCTTCCGTCCATGGGATTTTCCAGGCAAGAGTACTGGAGTGGGGTGCCATTGCCTTCTCTGATTGACTTCCTTAGGTAGATTTAAAGGTTTCACTAAATCATGTGTTATCATGTTGGTTAATTAAGGTCCACTTTTTGCCTGAGATTTGTGGGGAAAGCAATGGTTTGGAAGTATGAATGACACATTAGGGTAATAGACACTAAAACATAGTACACAAATATTCAAAGTAATCATCATGGTCTACAATAGACTTGCTGAGTGACCAGTTTTCATAGTAGTATTCTGGAAATAGGCCAAGACAGTAGAAGTAAAGACAAAATGGGAAACATAAATAAATTTTTCAGAAATGGATTAATACCAATTTAACATTTATATTTCAAAGGTTATAGTTTAGAAGGCATATATGAGCATTATTTTTTCATTGGATTGGATAATTGCCTTGTTAATATGATTATCCTATAAACAAACTTTAAACATAAAGTCAAATGGTTTGTATTGCAGCTCCAATGCTGAAACCAGGCATGCAGGATCAAAGGATACAGTTGTGTACACAAGGACGTACATGGAGAATAGGTACTGGAAATTTATTTGAAGTATTTTGCTTTATGTATTTTATAATTGTGAAATAATCTGTGTTTAAGAAGAAATGTCATTTTTTAAGGTATGCTTATTTTTTTCAAATAACAGACCATTTAAAAGAGTACTGAGTTCTAGATATATATTAATAATTCTTTATAATCTTTCCATTAGTATTAGTAGTAGTGTTAGTCGCTCAGTTGTGTCCAACACTTTGCAACCCCACGGACTGTAGCCTACCAGGGTCCTCTATCCACAGGATTCTCCAGGCAAGAATACTGGAGTGGGTCATCATTCCCTTCTCCAGAGGATCTTCCCAATTCAGGGATCGAACCCAGGTCTCCTGTGTTGCAGGCAGATTCTTTACCATCTGAGCTACAGGGAAGTCATATTTTTTAGTAGTTGTCAAATAATCATACAAAGTCATAGGACAGACTAAATAATATTTTAATATAACACATGTATACATCATAGGATTGTTATTTGAAAGTAGTCAAATAAACATACTTGCCCATAATGAACCTTATAAAATCACACAAGTATTCCTGTTCTAATTTGGAGTCCCACTTTAATTAAGTGTTTATATTGCTCACCTCTAATCTGAAACAAGGGGTATAACTTTTTAGTAAACATGCTCAGGCCCAGAAACTCTGCTGCCTGATGTGATGGATGTCGAGGAAAATGTCCACCAAGATTAGGGATTCACAAGTTATTCAGTTTTTCAGGAGTCTATAAAAAAGAATTAGCCTAATTGTGGCACAGGGTAGCAGTGGGGCATCCAAATATGGATAAACTATAGGTTGTATACGTGTTGATCATCACCCAGTTCAAAGAGACCAGAGAGCAGTGTACAAGGTGGGTGTGGAGCCTCCATAAATTCAAGGTGTGTCAGGATTTGAACAGCCTTCCCCCTCAAAAGGATTTTTCAAACCCAAGAATAAATTTCCTTGTGAAATGCAACCTCAACCTTGATTTTCCTGCTTAATCCAACTCTCCCTAAAATCAACAGTGATTTAGAATCAAATCTGAGTTTGTCATTTACTGACCATGTGGCCTCAGCAAAGCCACTTGACTTCAATTTCCTGTCTCAATTTTCTGATCCATAAAATGGGAATGACTGTTTATGTGTCATGCATCAATATGCACAAACTCTTTTAGCACCGTGGGCTCTGTGTTCCATAAAGCAGTTTCTCTTTCTGACAGCAACTGCCTGCAGGTTGTTTGGAGGGAGAGAGAAATTTCTCATTAAAAAATCCCAGGTGAGGCATGTGGAGTTACCCCTCACTGTATGAAATAATAGGAACACATTGCTTCTGGTCCTCATACGTTCCTGGGCAGCGTGCATACTGGGGAGGCAATTACAGGCAGCCAGCCGGTTAGTGCAATGCACTCTTCATTTGTCTCCAGGAGCGAATGACATTCACGAACTGGAGCGGAAAGGGAACAAAGAGGACTTTCGAAAGTTAAAATATTTTTTGATTTATTCCAAACAATTTTTGGATGTTTTCATGTAAAAATAAAAGCTTCCAAAGTTTCCCCTAAAAGTTCAAGAGTATTTCTCTATGTGAATGATGTCTGTCTATATTTGCTTGCACTGAGTATAGTCATGCTTTGTGTGTATTCTTTATGTTAGAACAACAGAGACCTTTCTTTTAGTAAAAATACAGGAGGTGCAAGTACAAATTTTATGAAAAACGATAACTACTTTTCCTGCTTACACTTGTGCTTATGATATCCTTGCCCCATTCTTTACTTTGGTGGATATGTTGACTTATGTCACCTTGGAGGTAACTTGCATATCAATACTTCTCCAGGGTAAAAAAAAAAAGAGTTGGTACATTGTCCTGACATATAACATATAACTCGCTTTGTTATTCACAAAGAATAACAATAGTGAGTGTGTGTGTGTGCGTGTGTATGTGTGTGCTCTTCCTTGCCTACATAGGGGTATTAATATATATCAATACTTCAACACTAGGGAAATAGCCCAGTTCTCACATGCCTATATGTGCTTGTTTCTAGCAAATCACCAAAGGATGGATATCAGAAGACTGTCTCTGGAAAATACATACAAACTGTTTATTCGACTTCAGATAGGTGAGTATATCTGTACTTCCATACATACAAGTATACATATACCCATATCCACACATATATTAATAAACATATATTCTTGGGCTTCCCTGGGAGCTCAGATGGTAAAGAATCTGCCTGCCCATGCAGGAAATCCAGGTTCCATCCCTGGAAGATCCCCTGGAGGAGGGCATGGTAACCCACTCCAGAATTTTTGCCTGGAGAAATCCATGGACTGAGGAGCCTGGTGGGATACACATATATGTGTGTATTTACTTTTATAAATAATATGTTTTTATTAGATATGTGTATATGTACTTAGTTATAATATATATTTAATATATTTTTAGTATATATATATACATTAAAGTATTATAAGTATATATATATACTTAAGTATTATAAGTATATATATTATATATATATACACTAAAGTATTACAAGTATTTTATATATATACTATATATATATACTAAAGGATTACAAGTATTTTATATATATATAGCATTCTTATTGTCCATTGAACTTGGAGATGACCCTCCTGAGAGTGATTGTTCTACTGTTGATTGTATGAGTGGAAGGAAGTACAACCACTTCTGCATCCAGGAGTTCGTTCCTTGGCCTCCTGGCTGTCATTCTCTGATTTTGATGTGTTTTGTTCCAGTAGAGCTTTCAGTGTTTTACAGCTACCTCCCAGGCGAGTGTCTCTGCTGTGATCCCTGGGGTCCCCATTGCCACCACATTATTGGCCTCTAGGCTTCACTGCATCCCTAGATCATGTCCTCAGCCCTCTCTCCTTGTGGTCCTCTAGAGCCAGATCACCTTACAAACAGCTGCATGGATGCACTGCTGTGACCCACTCCGAGCATGGGCTCAGTGCCCAGGAGGGAGGGCTAGGGTGAGCATCAATTTAATGCAAGTAAACTGACCCCAGCATTTTGCTCTTGATTACTCTCTTTTAGCATGTAATGCTCAGTGGGGCAAATAGGTGACACTCATGTGACACAAGTCTGCAGACTTCCAGCAGAGAAAATGAAAATAAATAATTCATGTTGCAACCCAACCACTGGAAACCAGCTGTAATGCATATGTCTGATATTCTGTTGACAGTGTTTCTCCATTGCTGGTGCTGAAATAAGGCTCACTGAGGGTCAGGACATATTTTTATGCATAGCCTCAGCTTGGAACACAGTCCCTGGCACCTCACGGATACTCAATAAACTGACTCCAGGAAAAAAAAAAAGCCTATGTCCCATTTGCTGAGGGAAACATGGATGAACCAGGCATCAAAATTATATCCTCTTTTGGTCACTTTTGTGAGAGCTTGTATTACCAAGGGTCTTCTGAGTGTTTTGGCTTTAAGTCATAGCTCTTTGATGTGACTATCTGAGCACCACAAATACTGTCTAGATAAGCAAAAGAAAAAGGAAAAAAAACAAACAGAACTAGATTTTTCAAAATACTCTGAAAAGATCTTTGACTAACAGTATGATCTTAATAAGGACATCAGCAACTTCAGAGTTTGGTGGGCTTATATTTTAATGGTTAGCTAAAGTGAAGGAAAACATCCTTCACTAAAGTATTGCTCTTCGTATGAAGAATTTCACTCCTGTTTCCCAAGTGGTCCTTGAAATTTTTTCAGTCACCAGAGCAAAAGTCAATTAAAACCTGTCAGTCAGGTAACATTTTCTGTTGATTATTGTGAGAAATTAGCTGTTTCCCCACAGTTCTTATCTAATCATGTCAATCCCATTTAAAGTCAAGTCATTAATACAGTTGGAGAAGGCAATGGCACCCCACTCCAGTACTCTTGCCTGGAAAATCCCATGGGCGGAGGAGCCTGGTAGGCTGCAGTCCATGGGGTCACTAAGAGTCGGACACGACTGAGCGTCTTCACTTTCCCTTTTCACTTTCATGCATTGGAGAAGGAAATGGCAACCCACTCCAGTGTTCTTGCCTAGAGAATCCCAGGGATGGGGGTGCCTGGTGGGCTGCCGTCTATGGGGTCGCACAGTCAGACACGACTGAAGCAGCAGTAGCAGCAGCATTAATGCAGTCATAAAAAAGAACAAAATAATGCCATCTGCAGCAACATGGATGGACCTATGGATTATCAACTGAGTGAAGTAAGTCAGACACAGACAAATATATGGTGTCTGTCATATGTGGAATCAGAAAGGGTACAAACGAACTTATCCACAAAATAGAGATAGAGTCACAGATGTAGAAAACAAATTTATAGTTACCAAGGGATAGGGGAGGGAAGGGATAAATTGGGAGACTGGGACTGACATATATATACTACTATATATAAAATAAGAGATTCCCAGGTGGCTCAGTGGTAAAAATATCTGCCTGCCTATGCAAGAGATACAGGAGACATGGGTTTGATCTCTGAGTCAAGAAGATCCCCTGGAGAAGGAAATGGCAACCCACTTCAGTGTTCTTGTGTGAAAAATCCCATGGACAGATGAGCCTGGCGGGCTACAGATACAACTGAGTGACTGAGCATGTACACACATTAAATTATTAGGGTATGAAAATTTATGACTAAGAGACCCAGTACTAGGGCAAACACTAAATTTAGTATGTTTTCTTCCTAATTGTACCCAAGAATTAAACATTGCTTCAATTTATGATCACAATTTAAATTCTTAATAAATAAGAGTTTTAAGTCATGTTATATGTACTTTTGTCACTTTCAGTTCAGTTCAGTTCAGTTCAGTTGCTCAGTCATGTCCGACTCTTTGCAACACCATGAACCGCAGCACGCCAGGCCTCCCTGTCCATCACCAACTCCTGGAGTCCACCTAAACCCATGTCCATCAAGTCGGTGACACCATCCAACCATCTCATCCTCTGTCATCCCCTTCTCCTCCTGCCCTCAATCTTTCCCAGCATTGGGGTCTTTTCAAATGAGTCAGCTCTTCACATCAGGTGGCCAAAGTATTGGAGTTTCAGCTTCAACATCAGTCCTTCCAATGAACACCCAGGACTGATCTCCTTTAGGATGGACCGGTTGGATCTCCTTGCAGTCCAAGGGACTCTCAAGAGTCTTCTCCAACACCACAGTTCAAAAGCATCAATTCTTCAGCGCTCGGGTTTCTTTATAGTCCAACTCTCACATCCATACATGACCACTGGAAAAACCATAGCCTTGACTAGACGGACCTTTGATGGCCAAGTAATGTCTCTGCTTTTTAATATGCTGTCTAGGTTGGTCATAACTTTCCTTCCAAGGAGTAAGCATCTTTTAATTTCATGGCTGCAATCACCATCTGCAGTGGTTTCAAATCAGTTTCTGCATATTAAGTTTATAATAATGATTGTATTGGAAAATGCATTAAAAGTGCTGTGGCTTAAGCTCACACACACACACACACATACACACAATAAAGTGGCCAGTGCCACTTTATAGAATATAGACAAAATCCTCTGCACAGGATTTATGGGCCTTCAGCACCTTGTCCTGCTGAATAGGGACTAAAGTTCAACCACTCCAGCCACCCTCATTGTGTCTCACCTTGACACGTCCCGTTCACTCTGCTTAGAACCCTTCCATCATGCCCCTCCCCACCTTACCTTGAGAGCTCCTTCACCTTCAAGCTTTAACTCACCTGGCAGTTATGCTGAAAAGCCTTTCCTACTTCATCCCAGAGATTAGCTGTTCACCTGGCTGTGCTCTCCTAACTCTTCACACGTCCGTAATACATGGTGATCATCCACTCACCTGGCTACCCTAGTGGAAAGAAACTCCTCCTTGAAGGAGACCTTCTCGCTCTTCTTTATATTCCCAGCTCCTCTCTCAGGGTCTCTGGAATGCAAGGATGCTAGATAGTGCCTGCTTTCTACTCTTGAAGAGTTTAAAGTCTAACATGGGAAATTTAAGCATGTGGGTACGTATGTATGGGCTTCCCCACTGACTCAGTCGGTAAGGAATCTGCCTGCAGTGTGGGAGACCAGGGTTCAATTCATGCCTCAGGAAGATCCCCGGAGAAGGGAACGGCTACCCACTCCAGGATTCTTGTCTGGAGAATTTTGTGGAGAGAGGAGCCTCTCTTTCCCCCTACTCCCATCCACTTTCCCTCCTCTCTGCTTCGAGTCCTGGTCCTGATAGGATTGATTGTGGTTTCTGGGCATGACTAGTTTCTTATCATCTAGTAAGCCCAATCAAAGGGCAGGCCCAGAGGCAGCTCAGGGCTCTGTGGCCACTCTGCCTTCATTCACATCCTGTCTCTGCCACTCACTGGCTGCATGGCTTACCCTTCTATACCTCAGCTTCCTCTTGTGTACAATAATGATAAAAATAAGAGTAACCTGCTTCTCAGAGATGTTATGAAGAATAGACAGGTTTATATACGCAAAGTGCATGGAAAATGTGCTACACGTGTTAAGCATATTAGCACTAAAGTATTAGCTATTTTATTTCACTACCCCAGTACTTTGGAAATTCCAGGCTTTTATGCTAACACCCTGAGACTAACTAGTAAACTCTGCCCAAGGTGCTATTTAAGACTATCTAAGATCTTCCAAAAGGATAAGAATCACATAGTTATTGGCCCTTTATTAAGGCTCTGATGTGACTCGAGGGCTTTAGAACTTGCTAATCAATTATTTACTATTGAACATTATTTTTCCAAAGTAAATTGCCAACAAAGGTCCATCTAGTCAAGGCTATGGTTTTTCCTGTGGTTATGTATGGATGTGAGAGTTGGACTGTGAAGAAAGCTGAGCGCCGAAGAATTGATGCTTTTGAACTGTGGTGTTGGAGAAGACTCTTGAGAGTCCCTTGGACTGCAAGGAGATCCAACCAGTCTATTCTGAAGGAGATCAGCCCTGGGATTTCTTTGGAAGGAATGATGCTAAAGCTGAAACTCCAGTACTTTGGGCACCTCATGCGAAGAGTTGACTCATTGGAAAAGACTCTGATGCTGGGAGGGATTGGAGGCAGGAGGAGAAGGGGACGACAGAGGATGAGATGGCTGAATGGCATCACTGACTCGATGGACGTGAGTCTGGGTGAACTTTAGGAGTTGGTGATGGACAGGGATGCCTGGCGTGCTGCGATTCACGGGGTCGCAAAGAGTCGGACATGACTGAGCAATTGAACTGAACTGAACTGAATCATTTATTTACCATTGAACATTAATTTTCCAAAGTAAATAGCAAAGGATTTTTGTCACTAAAGTCACCCTAATATTCTGAGTCTTGCAATGACACCAAGAGAATCAGCAAGGGAGAATTTGGTGATTCTGGACCCTATAGTCCAGGGTATCCATCATTTGTGAATTTACCAACATGTTCTTGAATGGATTTCTATTTTTGTACTGCTGAATGTTTGAGAGTTAAATTTTTATATTAATCTTCAACATAATTTTTCTATGATATATGTACATTAATAATTTAAAACCCTCTTCTAGCTTCAAGGGGGTACTTATGACCTAGTTCAATTAGGAAACTGTGAACATCTTTAACCTGCTCAGATGCACTTTTGATTGCTAATGAATTAATAATTTGAAACTGTCTTTTATGTTAATTCTTTGATATCACTCTGAAATAACTAGAAGAATCCAGTCTGTTACTAGGATAAGTAAGTCCTCAACTTTCCTTGATTTTTACACAATTTACTGAAGTATCAATAAAATTAACATGTTATTTCCATATGACTTTATGGGGAATACATCTGTCTTTTTCATGATGACAAATTTATTTTTAACTGCTTACATCTCTATAGGTCTGTCATTGAGAGAGACATGTGCACTTACTGTCGAAAACCCCTGGGCACAGAAACCAAGATGATTTTAGATGAATTACAAATTTGCTGCCATTCGACTTGCTTCAAGGTATGGCTTTGTTTCTTGCATTTAATTCTCATACAAAATTGCATAATGACTAGAATAAAAATAATTATCTAATGGAATATATGAGATGAAGTTAAAACTTTCAGAAACACTGTCATGCACATTAATAATGCACCGTTTAAATATTTTTTTGACTTCTCAGCCTGAAGCTCCAAGGTTTATAATTACTCTCTTGACTTTAGGCTTAGAGTTGATTACTGATACGTTGATAACTCTTACTCTACAGATTTAAATCTATAAAAAGATAAACACTTGTTCTCTTTAGAAAAGTTTTTGCAGCATTTTCATAAATCATGCTGCTGCTGCTGCTGCTAAGTCACTTCAGTCGTGTCCGACTCTGTCCGACCCCAGAGACGGCAGCCCACCAGGCTCCCCCATCCATGGGATTCTCCAGGCAAGAACACTGGAGTGGGTTGCTATTTCCTTCTCCAGTGCATGAAAGTGAAAAGGGAAAGTGGAGTCACTCAGTCGTGTCCAACTCTTCGTGACCTCATGGACTACAGCCTACCAGGCTCCTCCGTCCATGGGAGTTTCCAGGCAAGAGTACTGGAGTGGGGTGCCATTGCCTTCTCCACATTGCAATAAACATATAATGAAATCCAAAAAGGAAAAGAAATTTTTGAGAAGAAAGTTACTGGCTTCTTACATCATAAAATTAGGATCGATGGGCTTAACAATAGTTAAAACTCAGTCTGCCTTTGAGAGCATGATTAATTATAATTAAATATGGCTTAGTAGTCAAGGCTATGGTTTTTCCTGTGGTCATGTATGGATGTGAGAGTTGGACTGTGAAGAAGGCTGAGCGCCAAAGAGTTGATGCTTTTGAACTGTGGTGTTGGAGAAGACTCTTGAGAGTCCCTTGGACTGAAAGGAGTTCCAACCAGTCCATTCTGAAGGAGATCAGCCCTGGGATTTCTTTGGAAGGAATGATGCTAAAGCTGAAACTCCAGTACTTTGGGCACCTCATGCGAAGAGTTGACTCATTGGAAAAGACTCTGATGCTGGGAGGGATTGGAGGCAGGAGGAGAAGGGGATGACAGAGGATGAGATGGCTGAATGGCATCACTGACTCGATGGACGTGAGTCTGGGTGAACTCTGGGAGTTGGTGATGGACAGGGATGCCTGGCGTGCTGTGATTCATGGGGTCGCAAAGAGTCGGACATGACTGAGCGACTGATCTGATTTAATCTGATGGCTTAGTAGAATGAGCCGGAGAAGGCAATGGCACCCCATTCCAGTACTCTTGCCTGGAAAATCCCATGGACGGAGGAGCCTGGTAGGTTGCAGTCCATGGGGTAGCTAGGAGTCAGACACGACTGAGCGACTTCACTTTCACTTTTCACTTTCATGCATTGGAGAAGGAAATGGCAACTCACTTCAGTGTTCTTGTCTGGAGAATCCCATGGATGGGGGAGCCTGGTGGGCTGCCGTCTCAGGGGTCGCGCAGAGTCGGACAAGACTGAAGCGACTTAGCAGCAGCAGCAGTAGAATGAGCTTCCCTGGTGGCTCAGCTGTTAAAGAATGTGCCTGCAATGCGGGAGACCTGGGTTCGATTCCTGGGTCAGGAAGATGCCCTGGAGAAGGAAATGGCAACCCACTCCAGTACTCTTGCTTGGAAAATCCCATGGACAGAGGAGCCTGGTAGACTGCAGCCCATAGGGTTGCAAAGAGTCGGACATGACTGAGCAACTTGTCAATATCAGTGTCTTAGTAGAATAATAATAATACTAAAGTGTACATAGTAGAATGCTTCACAATTTGTGCTTTCATATGCCATTTCTTTTACTTTTCACAAAAGTATTAGGTAGGGCAACAATATAGTTTTTGGTATAACTAGGTGAGCACTTAACTAGGAACCTGAAGACCTGATTTTGGTTTCTAACTGACACTAATTTTGGCCGTGTGACTTTGGACAATCATCTGAATTAGCTTAGCCTAAGTTTCTTCATCTGTAAAATGACATAGCTGATTAGACCAGTGGTTTTCAATCCAGGATGAACATTATAATCATTCGGGGAGATGATGAGAAAAACAAAATGCTTGGGACCAGCCCCAGTTACATCGTGTATCTTAGAGATGATTTCTGGGCATTGGTGTTTTTAAAGCCTTCTTAGATAGATCTAACAGGCAGCCAGTTTGAGAACCACAGCCTGAATCTATGGGTCCTTTCTAGTGCTGATAGATTCTATGATTGATGCAAATTATCTGATTCAGTCAAGTAGATGTAATATTAGGCTGGCCAAAAAAGTCCGTTTGGGTTTTCCAATAAGATGTTATGAACTTTTTGGCCAGCCCAATACTTTGACACTTGATTGCTTCTCTTTCAATTAGCTTCAGGCAATGACACAAAGTAATAACAAATTCAATGCCTCATTTTGAGGCAACCAAATCCAAATTTAGGCCATCATATATAGAATTCTATATAAAGTAAGCCATGAAAATTTCATAATTATTTCATTATAAGACAGTAAAATTTCCTCGAAGTTATTCAAATTTACTCAGTGGAACAAAAATTAGTCTACAGCCCTTTATTTTAAATTATTATGCACAAAACTTTTTAAAGAAGAAAATTCTCCTATTATTGCCTTTAGTCACAGGAATGATTTCCATTTTGTTATATTTTAGATGATTTATTTCCATTGTCAATTTAATCATAAAATACTACTGAGAATAAAAATACCCCCACACTCTTAAGAAAAGACAGATTACTCTATAGCCATAATTATAGAGAATTACCTGAACTGGCTTAAACACGTCTAACTGACCTATGACAATTTGTGTCAACGAACTTGAAAGCCAGCCAGCTGGCAGTAGACTTGCTCCAGTGAGCACAGGTTTAAGGTAGATGTCAAGCCTTTCTTGCCTCTTTAACCAGCATAACTTGAAACAAATTTCCCCCTAAATTGTGTCTGGAGTCAGAAGTTTGTTTTGCTCAGTGACACTATATCTGGACAGTGTAGCTCTCCATTAGTAAGCAAACAATATATACACTTAGTGTTCTCATATGCAATATCCAACAGTATTCTTGTCTTTGGCATAACCAATTTTTGAAAATATTCATCTACTTTATTGTGAGTTAGGTAGAAACTTCTGTAGTATGTCTGAAATGCACACCTCCATAGTAGAGGGATTTATGAGAGAATTTGTTTGGGAAGTTTGGTGTGTGGATCAGACAAGTAGATTCTTACTTTTTCTCACGGTTCTTTTCATCAGAGTGTTGCTATAAAGGATGATATGGAATAAAGTAAATGGTTCTTTTTTTAATCCTGTTAACCAAGAATCTAAACTTCGTATCTAATGTAAACTTTATACATACCTTTCTTTTAGTGTGAAATATGCAAACAACCTTTGGAAAACCTTCAAGCAGGTGACAGTATTTGGATATATAGGCAGACAATACATTGTGAATCTTGCTACTCTAAAGTTGTAGGTAAGTGTTGAGCTCTGTGAGAAACTATCACTAACATTAGTGAACTTTAGGTAGTGTTGAAATATTTCAAAAATGGAAAGTATTTTATTAATTATATTAAAAATTAAGCTGCAAATACAATGGTAGCATTTCATTTATGGTATAAAATAAGTCAAAATTTATGTTTTCTTCTGATATGAGACCAGACATAGATACGAATAAGTGTAGGTCATTTATTGTAGGAAATTTTCCATTTTTTGCAAACAAAAATATATCTTCTTTGCTCAGATCATTGTTAGAATTAGAATTAAAGTGCATTTCTGTGAATGATCTTTTATATTTGCACTGGATTATACTTTTATAATTTAATTTGGTTATTATACTAAACACCTTTTAATGTTAATTTTAAATGGAAAATTTAAAGTTAATTGTGTACTGGGGAGCTGGACAACAGCACTATGTAAAGGGAAAGTTTCCTGCTGGTGGCGAATGGAAAAGGAACATCTGCGGTTGTTACATGGGATCCAAAATATGGAATTTAATGACAAATGTGTGATATTAATGAGGTGCTTGGAGGCTACATCTGGAAAATGCTCTGAAAAATATTCAGAAAGCCACGTTCCATCAGGCTGCAGAATCGATGACAAGAACAAAGCTAATTATATTCATACTTGGCTTTTTATTTTCTCATATTCCATTTTCTCATATTCCAGCCATTCTCATATTCCTTTTTCTTCCTCATTGAGCGCCTTATCAGGATCCAGTGTTACATCAGGGGCCTTGATAGGCATGGTGGCAGCTCTAAAACTTTCAGTCCCGAGTCCATGAAATGCTTTAGGAGATGTGGTTACCAAAACACTCAGATGTCTTTGTGTCTTCCTCCCCGTCTGTGTGCACTTTTATAGTACATATAAGTTATCAAGACATGACTCTCAAGCATGTCATAAATATGAATATGGGGCATCAGTGCTTCATATTCACAGTATGACCAAAAGCCTTGCCACAGTGATGAATTCAGTAGGTGGTAAAAGTACACTGTTTAGTCCACTCCCACCTCCACTGATGAATAATTATTTTTAAAACTTTAGTTATAAGCTTATTTTTGTACTGAATTTGTATATATAACTTATTTTCTTTACATTTTTCAGCCAAGTGGATTCAGTAATTCTGGCACATGAAAATCAAGAGGAAAGGATTCATCGGGAATTAAAATTTTTATTATAAGAACATGTAATCTAAAAAAGCTTTTACACCAATGACTGACTCTTTGTATAACAATTCTGCTATTGCATAAATAATATAATTGCTTATACTAAGGTCACATACATAAAGGGAACCATTTGGTATCTGGTTAGATTTAGAGATAAAAAATTCAAGTGGTCTAGTTAGCAACATCAAAGGAAGGATGTTTCTGATGGCAGTGAGCATTGTCAGCCTTGACCAGGTCCATCTCTGCTTAGTATTAGGCTGTGTATCACGGTTTCCATTAGAGACCAGGATTCCCAGTTTCTCATCTTTGTTTCTCTAGGGGTTTGGATTTACAGATATTACTGACATCTTGACAAAACTGCCAAGGAAGCAAGATATGTACATTTCTTATATGGAAAAGAAACGTTGATAGAAATTTTGGCAGAAAGATAAAGTCTGGCAGAAAGATGTTAGTGTATAAAGGTGTATGGACCTCAGAAAATCACTTAAACTATTCAGATTTTGGTGCTATTATCTGTAACATGAGGGGAAATGGAGAAAATGATTTCTGAGGTCACTTTCTGCTCCAAAACTCTCAGATGCTAAAGCAAGTTTTTGTTTGATCTTTTGAATTATATCTGAATCTGTTTGTTAAGCATGCAGAACTAGATAGGATATCTAAACAATTTAATGTTGGTGTCATCCTTTAGTTTATTACAGATATAAGTTTTATAGAACATGTTTTATAAATACAAAGACATGCATTTATTGGTAATGGGTAAAAATCACATGGCATGTATAGTTTACATATTATAATTTGCTACACTTTCTTTTCAAAATCTGGATTTGTAAATGATCTATGAGAAATAATGGTAATGGACTACAAAGACATGTTCTTTAGCATGCTATAGCTATTCCTACTACATAGCACTTTATATTTACAGATGGCTGATAAAAATAAAATGAACTATCAGTTACACAGAATCTTCTTGTGCATCATCTATAAATATTACTCAGTGACATTGATATTGTCAATTATAGTGATCATAATTTATTGTATTCTGTGCTATACTACTTAGTTTTTGTCTGCTTAAGCCATAACATTGGTTTTTAAAGAGCTTTTTCTTAAGGAATTGAAAAGTCAGTAATCTTGTGTGAAATTATTATTATTAAAATTGAGACATCGCACTTATAAACTATTTTATATGCATATAGGAACTGCTTCTCAAAGGAAAGCATATGGAGCATTGAGAGAGGGTGAGGTTCTAAGGGAGTTTAAGGCAGTTATAAAAAAATGGCTAACTAAGGAGACCAAAAAGATAATCATGTTATTTTCTAACTGTTGCTAAATGTGAAGAATGATTCTTCCATATAATGATTTCAAGCATCTGTTCCTGTTAGACACTGGTCTACAAAGTGTTAAACACTAAATACTTATCAAAACACAGCAATGTGTAATCATTGTCCTATGGAGAGGAAGCCAGGAAAAACAATTAATAATAATTTGATATTCATTAATTCATGCTTGATGAGAAGTGGTGGTAATTGAGCCATATGTTTTATTGTTCTCTTATTACATGCTATCAGAGTGGATCAAAAGAAATAATTTTCTTAGGGTTGAAATTCGTGGCAGGAAAGGATGAGTAGAATAGTAGCCCTCTCTTTTATAGAAAGTGTATTAACATCTCAATGCCTTTGTAGTAATTAAAAATCATTTGAATGCCATTTTTAAAGGACTCTACTGTTGAATGCTTCACTTCAAAAAAAACCTAAAAGGGGCACTCTTTCTCACTCTTCTGTAGCTATTTAATGGACCCTTTCTTCTACAATAATGTATTAAATTAAACCAAAAGCTGTTGTAAAAATAGAGTAGATACAGAGTGAAGCTAAAAGGGCTGCTGATTTTACCAAGTCCGCTTCATTATGTCTGGGATTATTTGCACCATAGGGATGACAGATTTCTAAAACAATTTTAAGATCTCATTTTTGTTTGCAGCGAATTATGTTATGATTGGCATATTTTTCCTGGACACAAGTGCCTACATCTCAGAATACCAGGCCCTGGATTCTATTACAAATTAAAAGATGTCTCTAAAAATAATTAATTGCTCTACTATGAGAGCATTCTTCTAAAAAACAAAATAAAATGTATCTAGTAATCTTGGAGATAGAATCTGTTAAAATCTTTTTTTTTCTTTTACTAAGGCCAAGAAATAAAAATTTATTCAAGAAGTAATCTGTGCATCCCTAATTATTTGATTGCAATCACTCCTATAATTAGATATGTGATGAGATGGTCCAGTTCTCACAACCGGGGCACTCTCTGACTTGTTTACTATGATAGAAAATCATGAGCATTTGGAACATTTTCCAACTCAGCTTGGTTCAGAGCTCTACCAAAACAAGTGACTGTTTGGTCTACACTGAGGCAAACTAACAATGTTATTGTTTCGTTGCTGTTGTAGTTGTTACTACTGAATATACTGGTTATTTGATATAATGTAAATAAATTATTTTTAGTATTCTACCTATTTCATAGCATTCAACAGTTCCCAGAGACACTTGTTCAGTCGCTAAGTATCGTCTGACTCTTTGCAACCCCATAGACTGCAGCACACCAGGCTCCCCTGTCCATCACCAACTCCCAGAACTTGCTCAAACTCATGTCCACTGACTCAGTGATGCCAGCTAACCATCTTATCCCCTGTCACCCTCTTCTTCTCCTGCCCTCAAGATTTCCCAGCATCAGAGTCTTTTCTAATGAGTTGGCTGTTTGCATCAGGTGGCCAAAGTACTGGAGCTTCAGCTTCAGCATCAGTCCTTCCAATGAATATTCAGTTTCCTTTAGAATTGATTGTCTTGATCTCCTTGCTGTCTAAGGGACTCTCAAGAGTCTTTTCCAGCACCTCAGTACTAAAGAATCCCTTCTTTGGCGCTCAGCTTTCTTTATGGTCCAACCCTCACATCCATACATGACTACTGGAAAACCCACAGCTTTGACTAGACGGACCTTTGTTGGCAAAGTGCTGTCTCTGCTTTTTAATATGCTGTCTAGGTTTGTCATAGCTTTTTTCCAAGAAGCAAGCATCTTTTAATTTCATGGCTGCAGTCACTGTCCTCAGTGATTTTGGAGCCCAAGAAAATAAAATCTGCCACTGTTTCCATTTTTCCCCCATCTATTTGCCATGAAATGATGGGACCAGATGGCAAGATCTTAGTGTTTTGAATGTCGAGTTTTAAGTCAGTCTTTTCACTCGTATATTACCTGTATTAACTTGCATTGGCCATTTGTCTCACAAGTCTATTTCCTGCTACTTAAAGTGTGAGATTTAAAACATTGATGTGCTGTTGTACCCACCAGCCCAAACACTGCATGATCTATAAATCTATAAATTACCCCCTTCTCAGATAACTCTTTCGTTAGATATCTAAGAGCTGTGGAATGTTTTGTACGTGCTACAGAATTGCTTGTTGACTTTGTCACAACACAACTGTTGGGCACCATCCTGATTCACATTTACTGGTCCTATTTGTCCTGCCATTTGAGAAGTATGGCTTCTGATATATTATTGAAGTGTTCAGATGCCTCTTGAGTTAGGTAATGGTCTCAATTTTTTTCACTGGAATAGAGGAAACTGATTATCAGCATCACTTATAAATACCACCTTGGAAAGATCTTCTAACTTCATTGCCTTTGAAACATTCTCATTCATACATGGAAATCCAATCATTCTAGAGTCTGTAGGAAAAAAATGCATGGCTTATAGTCTACTGTCATTCATTCATCTGTTCATTTTCCAATAACTTAAAAATCTTCATTTAGAATCTTTGTTCCAGATATCCATGGTAACCAAAATAGCCAAGACTCCTGTCCTCATGGAACTTAAATTCTAAAGAAAGGTTGGAAGAGCAATTTGAAAGACAAAATGTAAATAAACACAATAATTTCTGAAAGCAAATAAGACCATGAAGGAAATAAAATACAGCAACCAGGTCAAGGGGCAGTATTTAAAAGTAATGTTGTCAGATGATATTTTAAATAACAGCTGAATGATGAGAAGGAACTAGCCTGGGGAAAAGCACTCCAAGAGGAGATATTTTAGGATTGGCCAAAATCATTCCACTTTCTGGGCTAAATGTGTCCTTGTTTCTCTTAAATATGAGATCCAGATTCATAGATGCCAAGAGACAGAACAGTCAAAGGATTTTTTAAGCTTCCTCTATTCCTCATGCAAAACAATATTCAGATATTACATAGATAGCTTTCAGGTCTCTGCCAACGGGTGGGTTACACCAAATGGTTGCTCCATCTTGGTCCTCAGGCTGAAGGTGCTCACTGGATAAAGGAGTGACTGTGTCAGTGGTGGGTCTGAACCAATGCTCACCTGAAGTGGAAACAATGGGCCAGGTATGACATTTGCTCACCTCATTTGAGGCAGCACTCAGGATCTAGTTCCTTTCTGTTTTCCAAAAAGAGACAGTAAACAGTTAAGCAGCATCATTTCAGATCTAGAAGAGACTTCTCACAGGAATGTTACAAATGTTACATGTTCTATTCCTTTGTGGCAATATGAATAATGTATCTGGTTGAAAGGAACATACAGATCTTGATGTAACTTTCTTGACAGTTACAATTTGTTAATTTTACCTTTTTTCCTAAGAGAAAAGGAAAGATCACCAGCTTCAAGGACCCTTCAGGTCCATAAAGGCAAATTGGATTGAAAGTCTCCCACAAGAAAGTGTTTAGGCCCTAAGGCAAGTGTGACCTTGGCAATTACAGAAAGATTGCCAGGAGGCTGGAATTAGTGAACATGAAATGATGCGGTTGAAGAAGCAGACAAGAGATAAGCTGTGGTTGTTTCATAATATATTATTAAAAATGTACATCATCAAATGAATGGGGATATTTCATCGAATTCATTTATGCCTTTTAAATTTGTTCCATTAAGACATTGTTGAATATAATTGGTTTCATGAACAGATTAAAATTATTTTGAGACAAATATAGTTTACTGATTTTTGACAAAAGCACAAAGAGAATTCAATGGAGAAAGAACAGTTTCTTTAAATAGTGCTGAGATATTTGGACACCCATGTACGGAAAAGAAAAAAACAGTACCAAGACACAGACTTTACATCTTTTACAAACATTAGCTCAAAGTGGATCATAGACTTAAATGTAAAATGCAAAACCACAAAACTTCTCAAAGAAAATTTAGGAGAAAAACAACATGACCTTAAACTTGGTTAAGAGTTTTTTGATATAACATCAAAAGTGCAATCTATAAAATAAAAAAAAGAATTTAAGTTCAATTTTGTTAAAATTTAAAATGTGTGCTCCATGAAAGACACTGTTAAGATAATGAAAAAATAAGCCACAGATTGGGAGAAAATACTTGCAAAGTACATATCTGGTAAAGAACTTGTTCTGCATATCAAAGAACTCTGAAGACTAACCACTAAGGAAACAAACAAACAAAAAAAACTTTTAAAAATGGGCAAAAGATCTGAAGAGTCACCTAAGCAAAGAAGATATACAGATTGCAAATAAACATATAAATATCACTCAGTGTCACTTTTCATTGCTGCTAAATCACTTCAGTTGTGTCTGACTCTGTGCAACCCTAAAGATGGCAGCCCACCAGGCTTCCCCATCCCTGGGATTCTCCAGGCAAGAACACTGGAGTGGGTTGCCATTTCTTTCTCCACTGCATGAAAATGAAAAGTGAAAGTGAAGTCACTCAGTCGTGTCTGACTCTTAGCGACCCCATGGACTGCAGCCTACCAGGCTCCTCTGTCCATGGGATTTTCCAGGCAAGAGTACTAGAGTGGGGTGCCATTGCCTTCTCCAACTTTTCATTAGGGAAATGCAAATTAAAATAATGATGAGACTACTTCCTGACTATTCAAATGGCTAAAAACTAAAACCTGAGAATGCCAATTGCTGGCAAGGATGCAGAGCAGCAGGAACACGCATTCATTACTGATGGGAATACAAAATGGTACAGCTGCTTGGGAAGACAGTTTGGCAGTTTCTTACAAAGCTAAACGTGTTCTTTCACATAAGTCAGTAATTGTGCTCCAAGGTTTCTATCCAACTAATTTAAAAACTTATGTTCATACAAAAAGCTGCACATAAATGTTTATAGCAGTTCTATTTACAGTCATCAAAAAACTGGAAGAAACTAAGATGTCCTTCAGTAAACAAGTGTCTCAACAAAGCTGTGGTATATCTATACAATGGAATAATATTCAGCAATAAAAAGGGATGAGTTATCAAATCTTCAGAAACATGTACACTTCTTAAATGCATGTTGCTAAGTGAAAAAACCCAGTCTGAAAAAGAAACCATATTGTATGATTCCACTTATGTAATGGGCTTCTTTGGTACCTCAGTCAGTAAAGAATCTGCCTGCAGTGCAGGAGACACGGGTTTGATCCCTGGGTCGGGAAGATCCCCTGGAGAAGGAAATGGCAGCCCACTCAAATATTCTTGCCTGGAGAATCCCATGGATAGAGGAGCCTGGCGGGTTACCATCCATAGGGTCGCAAGAGTTGGATGTGACTTAGTGACTAAACCAAACCACTTATGTAACATTCTAGAAAAGGCAAAACCATAGAGACAAAGCAAAAAAAAGAGTATTAAAGATCAGTGATTTCTGGGGCTTGGGGGGAGTGGGGCTGGAGAAATGGAGAGCTGAATAGGTGAAGCATGGGGAAACGTTTAGTGCCATCGAACTATCCTGTATACTGTAATGGTGAACACATGACACTATGCACTTGTCAAAACCCAAAGAACCTTGCAGTTCAAAGAGTGAACTCTAACAAATGCAAATTTTAAATCTTATTTAGGTTTTTGGGAGCAAGGGATCCCGGGATGGAATGCGGAATGCCGCAAAAGAATCCAGTAGTATTGCAAATGTGTGAGACAGTCTCAGTAAAGGCGCGGGGAGGAAAATGTGCTGACCTTAGTAACTTTGTAAAGGAGTGGAGTGTGTAAGACTAGAGACACAAGTAACTGTGCAAGAACATTATACTCTAGTGGATCAAATTGTTTTTCATGGAGTCAAGTTAACAATTCAGAAACCAGTATATATATATATATATATATATATATATATATATATATATACTGGAATTGATAATTTAGTAAAGAGACAATAGTTGGTGGGAGTCAGATTTCTTACCTTTGGAGTTGGAGATTACAGATAAGGAGGGGAGGAAACAGGAAGGATCCTTGTGATAATGAATGAGTTAAAGACATCAATATGATTTCATGTTTAGCTTAATATAGACACAGGTGATTATATATAGAAATATCTATAGGTATACACATTTATTAATACTTGGGTTAGTATACAAACATTTATTTTCTTGCTCTGTCAGCTGACAGAGCTTAGAGGCAATAAATCCAGATCTTGATTTTTAATACCATTCCCCAATAAAAGGGACAAAGGCTCCTTGGAGAAATGATTGGTTTAGGGCTGGGGCAGGATGTAGAGAAGATGCACCCAGAGCATCTTGTAGTGTCAGGAAGTAAGGAAATGCTCAAACATACACGTGCACATACATACAGGTACACATGAATGATATGGATATGTCCAAAGGATACAGGAGTTGGCTGAAAGAACTCCCAATGGCCAAAGCTGACATTTGAGCAACTGAATAAATAACGTAGTATTGAATTATAACCCAAAGTATAAAATAAAGACTTGTGAGTCAGTGCTGGTATAAATAGATGATTGAATAAGTAAATAATGGAGGAGACACAAATCTCCTATTTACAATTCCAAATAAATGATGGAGCTACTCCATCCTCTAGGAGGTAGAGCATAACCCTTCACTTTCTGTATGTGGGCTGCACAGTACATACCTTCGAGAGCACAGAATGGGACAGGAAAAAAAGAAATTTACAGAGGAGGGATCTGACAAACACTACTTCAGACAGGTATCGAAATTAACATCAACAATAATTGATCAAATTACTAGCGTGCACTTGATAGGATACAATAAAAATGGCACAGCCTCTCTGAAGCCTTCTTTCCCCCAGCATATAGTGTATGTGTGTGTGTGTGTGTGTGTGTGTGTGTGTATGTTCAGTTGCTCAGTCGATAGTCTCTTTGAGACAGCATGAACCATAGCCCACCAGTCTCCCCTGTCCATGGGATTTTCCCAGTAAGAATCCTGGAATGGGCTGCCATTTCCTTTTCCGAGGGGTGGGGGGGTGAGGGTCTTCCCAACCCAGAGATCAAACCTACTTCTCCAGAGTGTCTCCTACCTTGCAGGCAGATTCTTTACCACTGAGCCACCAGGGAAAATACACATCTTTATTGAATGGTCCGTACTCCTCAAAACTGTCAAAGACATCAAAAATTTAAAAGTCTGAGACACCTTTGCAGCCAGAAAAGAGAGCCTGAGGAGCCATGACAACTGAATGTAATGTGGTTCCTGGATGAGACCCTGAAACAAGAAAGAACCTTTTATTCCCAAAGAATTCAGAGTAAAATAGAGGCCCTAGTGTTTCTTTTTCTTTTTTTTTTTATTTTAAACAAAGGCAGACTGCCACATGTAGACTCATTAGGATGTGTCTGGAGTCCTGGAAGCTTGGCTACCCTTCCTTTTTCTACAACTGGACCTTGAGAGCTTGTGTGCAGGGGAGCACAGCGTTTCATATACCCTCGACCCAAGAATGGTCCTCCTCCATCTGGGAGGGCGGACCAAGTGTGCAGCTTTGGGAGGGACACACAGGGAGTGATGAGACAAGGAGGTCACCTACCTAGTCAGACAGATCCACCACATCATCCCTGGTGGTCAACATGGTGACAGGTGTTGCAGCCAGATCACCCTCACATCGAAGACGTTAGTTCATAATTGACTCATGAATTGTGACAAAGCAACCACACTAATGTAGGGTATTCATAACAGATGAGCCTCTGTGTGAGATGTATGGGAACTCCGTGTCACCTTCACTGTACGTGCTAGTACCTAGTTGCTCAGTTATGTCCCACTCTTGGACATATAGTCCACCATGTCTTCTGCCCATGGCATTTTTCAGGCAAGAATACTGGCGTGAGCTGCCATTTTCTTCCTCCATAATGTTTTCAGTAAGTCTAAAACTACTCTAATATATATATATATATATATATATATTTTAATAAATTGAATTGAGTAATTATTATTAAAACCGTCCTCTAGCTCACTGATGCTCGGCATGTGAAAAAAAATGATAGATATGGTGTTAGAATACAGACTGAGCTTCATAACAATGAAAATCCAGGAAGATAAGGGCTCCAAACATAAAGAAATTTCTTCCTCTTCCACATGGCAGCCCTGAGTTGGGCTCTAGGCTCTGTGGGTAGAGCATCTCTGGTCTAACCTGGGGATGCTGACTGCTCCTATCCTGTTATTCAGCCATGTCCTAGGGGGCTGCTTTTTCCCCAAGATCTGAGCAGAATCACCAGTGTTGCTTCTGCTTTCTAGCTCCATGGAAGGGAGAGTGGAGGCAGTCACTTTCTTTTTCTTTCTTTTAAGGTTTTTTTTTTTTTTTAATTGCTGTAAAAGTCAGATATATGAAACATGCTATTTTAGCTAGATTTAACTGTACAGTTCAGTGGCACTAAGTACATTCACATTATTGTATAACTCTCACCATCGTCCATCTCCGGAATTTTTCACCATCCTAAACTGAAACCCTGTCCCCATTAAATACTAAGTCCCTATACCTCCTCCCCAACCCCCCTACCCCTGGCCCCTGGAAAAACTTGCACACAACACTCCTACTTGCATCCCTTTTGAAATCACTTGGGACGCATGGCTAGGTGGATTGCACAGCAGGGCGAACTGTGATCTCTAGTCCAGATTACATTTGAGGATTTCTATTACTAAAGGAAGAAGGCTGAATAAAACTAGCATCTATGACAAATCTGTCCTTCTGGCTACCTGCTCAAATATCCAAGAGCAGGAGGGTTCAGGATGGGGAACACATGTATACATGTGGTGGATTCATTTCGATATATGGCAAATCCAATACAATATTGTAAAGTTAAAAAATAAAATAAAATTTAAAAAAATAAATAAATAAAATGTAAGGCCAAAAAAAAAATTCCTTTATATATTTATTTGGATGTACCGGGTCTTCCTTGCTGGGTGACTTTTCTCTAATAGCAGCGAGAGGGGGCGACTCTCTAGTTGCGTTGCGCAGGCTTCCCATTGCAGTGGCTTCTTCTGTTGCAGAGCATCGGCTGTAGGTCACGTGGGCTTCAGTCGTTGCAGCTCCTGGCTCTAGAGCACAGGCTCAATAGTTGTGGCGTGTGGGCTCAGTTGCTCTGTGGCATGTGGGATCTTTCTTGATCAGGGATGGAACCCATGTCTTCTGCACTGGCAGGCCCCCAAGTGCCCCTTTCTTCTCCCACACAGAACACACCCCTCAAGAGGGTGCATCCTGAAATCCCGTTCCATCACTCATCCAGCTCAGAGGCCAGGAATTCTGCTTGACTCCCAGTGCCCTCTGGCAGGTCCTGATATGACTCCCTCCAGTGCAGAGACCTGTAAATGGAAAGGGGCATTATCTATCCCCCAACCAGCCCATGCACCACTGTGCAGTACAAACAAGGCAATCAATTAGAACTCTCATTCAGAAAAGGGAAGAATAGCACCAGTCAGTGACCTATGGCAGCGAACATGCTTGCTGGGCAGCCAGTGTGAAAGGTCCCCTGTGGTATTACGGTTCTTGGTTTGATCTGATCTGTTCTCTGGGAGGCATTGTCTTGTCCACTGTCCACCATGGTCACATCTGAAGTGAGCATTGGAGGTGCGGATTTGGAGACCCAAGATTGCTTCAGGGTGGGAGGGGGAACGGCAAACTGTCATAGACTTCTATAAGCTTGGCTTCCATTATATTTTTTAGCAGAACAACTTGCTCAAAAACTTAATAGGCTTCTATTTGTTTCGAGTTAGTTCCATGTGAAATTCACATTAGCAAAGGCCTTGGGAGGTCATAGTTCTTTCATCTGCTGCTTCTGCTCTTTGATTTACTGGCTTCTGTGCTTAGCTCATCCCTCTCCTTCAACTAAATGACCTTTGCAGTTGATTCCCATTGTCTGAGGGAGAGTGTTTAATGGAAGGCCTGGTACAGTCTCTGAGAAACATTGCTGTTTTCTGCTCTTTGTCATAAAGTTGCAGTTCGCTTTTCTAGCTTGATTGAGCGCTCATTCACTGGGCTTCCCAGGTGATGCTAGTGGTAAAAAAAGAAAAATCCACCTGCCAATGCAGGACAAGAGAGATGGGTTCCCTCCCTGGGTCAGGAAGGTCCCTTGGAGAAGAGAATGGCAACCCACTTCAGTGTTCTTGCCAAAATCCCGTGGCCTGAGGAGCTTGGCAGGCTGCAGTCTGTGGGGTGACAAAGAGTTGGACACAACTGAGCACCTGAACACACACACACTGAACTCTCAGTCAACTTAGACTGCAGCTCTCAGTGAGAGCAGAACTGCAATGCTTAAGTATTTATGCTTGCAAACTGGCTAATGGACACCTTGCTTCATCTCTCTCATGGTATCTTGTTAAATGCAGTAAGGAGCAGCAAACATGTACTGACTCTCTGAGCTTTTTTTCAATCTCTTCAGCTAGAATTATGGGCTCCATAGCTAAAGTAAGCAAGTGTTGTCTAGTCATGTCCAACTCTTTGGGACCCCATGGACTCTTTCCCACCAGGCTGCTCTGTCCATGGAATTCTCCAGACAAGAATACTGGAGTGGGTTGCCATTCTCTTCTCCAGGAGATCTTCCCAACCTAGGGATCAAACCCAGGTCTCCCACACTGCAGGCAGATTTTTTTTACCATTTGAGCCACCAGGAAAACCCATATTTAAGTATACATCAGTATAATGTCCTCCAAGTTCATCCATCTTGTTGAGAATGGCAGGACTTCCCTGGTGGCTCAGATGGTAAAGTAAGCAAGAACTTGGCCAAATGTTTTTCCATGGCATAACAAAGGTCATCAAATTTCCAACCTGCAACACTTCCTTGCTCCTTATTGCACAAACAACTGGCCCATACCACTTGTTTCAGGCTTTTATTTGATAGCAGCCTATCTCCAGCACCAGTTTCTAAGTAAGTCAGGGCACAACCAAGTGGCTATAACAAAGAATCTCTAACACTGATGTATAGAACAATCTTATGGACCCTGTGGGAGAGGGAGAGGGTGGAAAGATTTGGGAGAATGGCATTGAAACATGTAAAATATCATGTATGAAACGAGTTGCCAGTCCAGGTTCAATGCACGATACTGGATGCTTGGGGCTAGTGCACTGGGACGACCCAGAGGGATGGTATGGGAAGGGAGGATGGAGGAGGGTTCAGGATGGGGAACACATGTATACCTGTGGCGGATTCATTTTGATATTTGGCAAAACTAATACAATTTTGTAAAGTTTAAAAATAAAATAAAATTAAAAAAAAAAACAAACAAAAAACAAAGAATCTCTAAAATACAGTGATTCAAACAGGGTGGATTTTTTTTTCTCTCATAAGAAAACAGGAGACTCTGTCCACAAAATTGTCTAAAGTGTATTGTTTTGCCATCCCTAGAATCTCATGATCAAAGCTAGCTATTGTGAATGTGCCCCTGCCTGAAACAAGAGAAAAAGAAAGGATGTGATAAATATGCCCGTGCTCCCGTGACTCACATTCAGTTGGCCACACTTAACAGCAGAGTCCCTCGGAAAGCAAGGAGATCAAACCAGTCAATCTTAAAGGAAATCAACCCTGAATACTCTTTGGAAGGACTGATGCTGAAGCTGAAGCTCCAATACTTTGGCCCCCCTGATTCAAAGAGCTGACTCGTTGGAAAACACCCTGTTGATGGGAAAGATTGAAGGCAGCAGGAGAAGAGGGCAACAGAGGATGAGATGGTTGGATGGCATCACCAATGTAATGGATATGAATTGGGCAAATTCTGGGAGATGGTGAGAACAGGGAAGCCTGGTGTTCTGCAGTCCATGGGGCCGAGAAGAACAACAAAAACAACAGCAGGAAGGTCATGACATGTCTCCTAGCTAAGCAATAAGTGTCAAGGTTTCTGGCACTAAAGGAAGATAAAGAAATGCATTGGCAGAGCAGGTTGTAGTCTTGGCACAGAGCCCAGTGAGCTTGGACTCCTGATTCATTCCCCCGGAGAGCTTATTGCTGGATGATGGTAACCCAGGGTCTCTTGTAAATAAAACATGCTTTAGCATACAAAGACATTGTGATTTATACCTCCCAACCCCCATCACTGTTAATAATGTCTTTTTTTTTTTTTAAAGAATTTTTGATGTGGACCATGTTTGAAGTCTTTGTTGAATTTGTTACAAGATTGCTTCTGTTTTATGCTTTGGTTTTTCGGCCACAAGGCTCATGGGACCTTAGCTCTGGGACGGACCATTGATCGAACCAGCACCCACTGCATTGGAAGCATGTCGCCTTAACCACTGAACCACCAGGGAAGTTCCAATAATGTCTTTCCTTGTTGAACAAAGAATTTTACATCTGTGTAGCCATTTAAGTATGATTCTGACCCAGTATGCTCATTAACAGGATCCAGAAATGAAAAGGACTGGGGACTTCTGTCCCTGAACAGCTCCACGCTAGAGCCAGTCTGTCAGGGGCAAAGCTAGGATCGGAACCCAACATGCTGAAGTCTCTTTCACTAAATGTGGGGTTTTAAAATGAATGCAATAATCTGAAAATGATCTCACCAGAATAGAATACAGTGACAGACTAAGCTTCACATGCCATTCTCTTATTTAGATAATTCAGTATTTTATTAACTTTTGGCATTACAATGACACACTGCTAACTCCTACTTAACTTGTGGTTTGTACAATTCTGGATCAATTTATGCCATACATTTGCAAAACAAGTTCTGTCCTAGCTTGCATTTGTATAGATTTCCTCTTTCATAAGTTATTTTTTTTGTGCTGTGCACGTGTGTCACTATTGAACTAGAGAAAGAGTCCTTTTGGATCTCATTTAACATGAGATGCTTGAAAGAGTCAAACCCTGGCACCAAATAATAATTTTGCTAAAGTTGATATGTATTTTATTTGTTATATGCCCCTGATTTACTATATTTATCACTACTGTAAAAAAAGTAAAATTAAGATAAATCCATATTATTTTCTATATCTTGCTATTTTGTGTATATATTCTAATATTTCTTCTGGAAGCATAGCTTGTTGTTGTTGTTTTAGTTGCTAAGTCATGTTGGACTCTTTTGTGACCCCATGGACTGTAGCCCTCAGGCTCCTCTGTCCTTGGGATTTCCTAGGCAAAAATACTGCAGTGGGTTGCCATTACCTTCACCAGGGGATCTTCCTGACCCAGGGATCGAACCCATGTCTCCTGCATTGGCAGGCAGATTCTTTACCACTGAGACACCCAGGAAGTGCAGGGTATATAACATACTGGTCTCTAGTTTTTGGTTTCTTTCTAAAATGCAGTTCCCTTTTTCACTTTTAGGATTTTCCATACATTCTTTCACTTTACATTTTGTGTAGAAATAGATTTCACCATGCTCTTCTGTAAAGTTTGTGAGTCCCCAAAACTTCTGACATGAACTGCAAGTTCAGGAGGTCTCTAAGACCACTGTCCAGCTCAATTATTCATTGGAAGAACTCCCAGAAGCTGTCATACTCTTGGCTATGATTTATTATAGTGAAAGGATACAGATTAATATCAGCCAAGGGAAGAAGCACACAGGGCAGGATCTAGGAAATGCCAGGCACAGGTCTTCATGTGTCTTCTCCAGGTGGATTTGTTTGTCCCATGCCTGTTTCTCCAAGCAATTATGTATGACAATACACACCAAGTTGTGACAACCAGAGAAGGTCATCTGAGATGTTTTTACTGGGGTTCAGTCAGGTAGACTTGGTTGATGGCTCACATCATTGACCTTAGTCTACAGCACCCCACCTCCCCTCCAGATAGGCCTCATACTATGTGGCCCAAAGCCTTCACCGCAAATCTCAGAGTTAGAATAGAACATCTGGAGTGGCTCAGGGTCCCCCGGCAAATAGAGACACACATAGAAGGCAGGGGATTCCAGGGAACTCCCAGGAGTCAAAGGCAACTGCTCTCTGAGCAATGCTAATCCTTTACTACACATCTTCCAAGTAAATAGTATTGTAAATCTTGTAAATCCAGAAACACTCAGGGTTCAGTCCTATCACAGTGCTACATTCATTCAAGAAGCATAGTTCAACTCTTGAAATGTAATTAAGGAGAATTCCACCTTTCAGTAGTGACTCTCAAAGGACATGCAAGAGGACCCAAATACATGCTCCACATCCGTTTTTATTAAAGTCCTCTTTGCTGCTACTGCTAAGTCGCTTCAGTCGTGTCCGACTCTGTGCGACCCCATAGACGGCAGCCCACCAGGCTCCCCCGTCCCTGGGATTCTCCAGGCAAGAACACTGGAGTGGGTTGCCATTTCCTTTTCCAATGCAGGAAAGTGAAAAGTGAAAGTGAAGTCGCTCAGTCGTGTCCGACTTTTAGCAACCCCATGGACTGCAGCCTACCAGGCTCCTCTGTCCATGGGATTTTTCCAGGCAAGAGTACTGGAGTGGGGTGCCACTGCCTTCTCCGAAAGTCCTCTTTCCCCATCCCCAATCCTATCTCCCCCAACCAGAAACAAAAGAAAAAACCTCTTAAACTCACAGCCTACCTAATACTGCCCTCTTCCTTTTCTCTCTCTTTCTCATCACATTGTTTAGACATTAATTTAGGCTTAAATTCAGCGCAAAATTATCCATCCTCTTTAGGAAGTGGGAAGGGATGGCAAGCGGGACTCACCAATGCATTTAGCGTGGGCGGCTGCGACCGGCGCATTTAGCGCGGGCGGCTACCCCAAGTCAGAGGTCAGGGGCAGAAGCCGGGAGGACCCCATGCCCGAGAGGAGGCGGCCAAGAGGAGTTACCCCACGTCCAAGGTCAGGGGCAGCGGCAGAGAGTGCCAGGCTGAGACAGCGCAGAAACAGCCGGGAGGAGCTACCCCACGTCCGAGGTAGGGGCGGGGGCCAAGGGGAGCTACCCGGTATCCAAGGATAGGGGTGGCAGCCGAGAGGAGCTACCCCACGCCAGAGGCCAAGGAGCAGTGGCTGTGTGGGTGCAAGAGGGCCTAGAGGAGCTATTCCACATTCAAGGTCAGAAGGGGCAGCAGTGAGGAGATACCCCTCGTCCAAGGTAAGGAGCAGCGGCTGTGCTTTGCTGGAGCGGCCGTGAAGAGATACCCCACGTCCAAGGTAAGAGAAACCCAATTAGACGGTAGGTGTTGCAAGAGGGCATAAGAGGGCAGACACACTGAAACCATACTCACAGAAAACTAGTCAACCTAATCACACTAGGACCACAGCCTTGTCTAACTCAATGAAACTAAGCCATGCCTGTGGGGCCACCCAAGACGGGCAAGTCAAGGTGGAGAGGTCTGACAGAATGTGGTCCACTGGAGAAGGGAATGGCAAACCACTTCAGTATTCTTGCCTTGAGAACCCCATGAACAGTATGAAAAAGCAAAATGATAGGATACTGAAAGAGGAACTCCCCAGGTCAGTAGGTGCCCAATATGCTACTGGAGATCAGTAGAGAAATAACTCCAGAAAGAATGAAGGGATGGAGCCAAAGCAAAAACAATACCCAGTTGTGGATATGACTGGTGATAGAACCATGGTCTGATGCTGTAAAGAGCAATATTGCATAGGAACCTGGAATGTCAGGTCCGTGAATCAAGGCAAATTGGAAGTGGTCAAACAGGAGATGGCAAGAGTGAATGTCAACATTCTAGGAATCAGCGAACTAAAATGGACTGGAATGGCTGAATTTAATTCAGATGACCATTATATCTACTACTGCAGGCAGGAATCCCTCAGAAGAAATGGAGTACCCATCATGGTCAACAAGAGAGTCTGAAATGCAGTAATTGGATGCAATCTTAAAAACGACAGAATGATCTCTGTTTGTTTCCAAGGCAAACCATTCAATATCACAGTAATCCAAGTCTATGCCCCAACCAGTAATGCTGAAGAAGCTGAAGTTGAACGGTTCTATGAAGACCTACAAGACCTTTTAGAACTAACACGCCAAAAAGATGTCCTTTTCATTATAGGGGACTGGAATGCAAAAGTAGGAAGTCAAGAAACACCTGGAGTAACAGGCAAATTTGGCCTTGGAATACAGAATGAAGCAGGGCAAAGACTGATAGAGTTTTGCCAAGAAAATGCACTGGTCATAGAAAACACCCTCTTCCAACAACACAAGAGAAGACTCTACACATGGACATCACCAGATGGTCAACACCAAAATCAGATTGATTATATTATTTGCAGTCAAAGATGGAGAAGCTCTATACAGTCAACAAAAACAAGACCAGGAGCTGACTGTGGCTCAGATCATGACCTCCTTATTGCCAAATTCAGACTGAAATTGAAGTAGGGAAAACCACTAGACCATTCAGGTATGACCTAAATCAAATCCCTTATGATTATACAGTGGAAATGAGAAATAGATTTAAGGGACTAGATCTGATAGATAGAGTGCCTGATGAACTATGGACTGTGGTTCGTGACATTGTACAGGAGACAGGGATCAAGACCATCCCCATGGAAAAGAAATGCAAAAAAGCAAAATGGCTGTCTGGGGAGGCCTTACAAATAGCTGTGAAAAGAGAAGCAAAAGGCAAAGGAGCAAAGGAAAGATATAAGCATCTGAATGAAGAGTTCCAAAGAATAGCAAGAAGAGATAAGAAAACCTTCCTCAGCGATCAATGCAAATAAATAGAGGAAAACAACAGATATTCTGTAATAGGCAGGGAAATGGGGAAAATCAATGCATATGTCAATATTAATTATTTTTTTCTGACACAGTAACTTCCAGTCACTGGGCATCAACTGTGTTTCAGACACTTTACATACATGTGTTTCTGGATCTAATATCTTACCTTTTCAGAGATGTCACAACCCAGGAAAATTTTCAACAATTGTAAGTGGAAGCAAAGTCATTCAAGAAATACTATAAGAATTGCTGCTGATGTGCTTCATTCCATAATACTTTGATATGGTAAAGGAAATACATACTACAGGGGGGAAGATTACATATGTAAGTATAAAAATATTAAGCTTCAAAAACTCCTTTTTCTTTATTATTATTATTATTTGTGGTTGTCTTCTAGCTCAATGCTGGATGATTAATTTAAGGAGGAAAAGTGAAAAAAAAAATTAGGATTCTACCAAATTTTAACAAACACAAAATACCAAAATGCAGGCACATATGCATTTTAACTCTTTCATTAGGTATTGAGACTTCTGTTCTATAAATGGGCTTCCCTGATAGCTCAGCTGGTACAGAATACACCCACAATGCAGAGACGCCGGTTTGACTCCTGGGTTGTGAAGATCCCCAGGAGAAGGGATAGGCTACCCTCTCCAGTATACTTGGGGTTCCCTAGTGGATCAAACAGTAAAGAATCTGTGTGCAATGGGGGAGACCTGGGTTTGATCCCTGGGTTGGGAAGATCCCCTGGAGGAGGGCATGGCAACCCACTCCAGCATGCTTGCCTGGAGAATCCCGGTGGACAGAGGAGCCTGGTAGGCTACAGTCCACGGAGTCACAAAGAGTTGGACACAACTGAGCAACTAAGCACATTCTATAAACTCTAGTATATATGGAGATGATTGAATCTGTTATGAAGTTCCAATATACTTTATTTAGTAGAGAAAAATGGGCTACAGAGAAACTTCCCACTAGGTATGTACCCTAAGAATATCATCCATTAATTGTTAAACTGCTCATATACATGGTTCAGGGTACATTAAAACTGAATTTGAAACACAAGTTATATATTCTTTTGGCAAAAGAAAGAAACAAACTTTCCTTTCCCACCTCTTGCACCCCTCCACTCTTCCATTCCCAGCCCACTCCCACTCACCTCAGCCTCATGAAACTGTTTCAACATAGCAATTTACTATGTTTACATTTTTAAAACACTGACACTGTATTATCAGTGCATCTCCCTCCTCCATTGTAATTTTTGAATCTACTCCAATATCTAGGCAGTGCTCACATGTCCCAATTTATACGATCAATGTTCTCTAAGTTTGTTTGAATCACAATTCCAAAAGCTCTGTCCATTGCATTTGATTAATATGTCTTGGCTCTTAATCTAAAGATTTTTTCCTCTCCATCTGTTTTTTTTTTTTTTTCACCATGCACTTTTGTCATTTTGTAGAAGAGGAGGAAGTGAAGAAAGGGATGGGGAGAAGGAGAAGTTGAGTTGTTTGTCTCAGAAAGTCTCCTACTGTTTATATATATATATGTATACATTTGATGGTTTTCGACATGTTTTTGGCCCTCATACTGCCCTGTCTTGAGATGTGGTTAAGTTTAGGTTTGATGCTGGTGGTTGTAGTGTTGGTGGTGGTATGTGTGTGTGTGTCTATATGAAGACTACTTCATAAGTGATATTAGGTACTTTCATCGGAAGCACATACTGTCTTTCATTTGGTAGTATTAACAATTTCATGGCAATTTCAAAATGTGATGTTTTCATTCTACTTTCCCCTTTTCATTTATTAGCCAGAATACATCTATAAAAGGACACTTTCTCTCCTCCACAGTTTGGTTACTCTGAATATGTATAGAAAAGGCAGGATAAAGACTTTATCCTTTATTTGAAAGTATTAATCCCTCAGTTGTGTCTGACTCTTTGCAACCCCATGAACTGTAGCCTACCAGGATCCTCTGTCCAAGGGGTTTTCCAGGCAAGAATACTGGAGTGGGTTGCTATTCCCTTCTCCAGGGGATCTTCCCAACCCAGGGATCGAATCCATGTCTCCTGCATTGTGGGCAGATTCATTACCATTTGAGCTACCAGGGAAGCCTTTAGTTAACAGTTTCCAAAATAATAACTCAAAGCCCTAGTATTCTCCAAAGATTATCTATATATTTAAGTATTATTTTGAACCCCAGGATTTAAACATTATTTGATGTGTTTCAATCCATGTCAGAGACTGTTCCTTATTGACACGTAAGTCGTCTCATCTTTGAATGGTAGGAGCTTATACAAGTGGGCTCCGCGTCCTTTTCACACAATCCAACTAGACTTTGATAAAACGTTTCAAGCTTATCTAGTATATTTCCTACGTTAGCCCTCCTACTAGCCCCTTTTTTCAAGGACCCATATCTCTGTCTGTAGAAAATGGTGTTTAAAGACCAAATTCTAGGCATTAGGGTAACATAGCTATTGGGTTGATCAATATCTCTAGCCCATTTCAGTGGATAGTGCTAAAAATAATTTTTTTCACAAAAAATATACATGATCCGCACTGTTGCTACAGTTCAATTCAAGGTTGTAAGGTTAAACTCATTGGTGTTAGTGAATATCTCCTTTCCCCCATAGCCCATATTATGGTGCACACATCACAGTCTCCAAATAGCTCTACCAAACACCACTATCAGCAAAATATTTCCAGTAACTTCTTCAACTCAAATAAAAGTACCTCTAGGAAAGGGATGGAACCTTAACACTGACAGTATGAATCATTCTTTCTTAGCAAAAATGAATCCACACACCTTAAGCATATTTACTTAGTGTTATTTAAGATCTGTATCAAAATGTTGAAATACTGGGGTATATAGAGAAGTTCCTCTCAGGAAGATAACAGAATTTTCTTTGCAGAATTAGCACCTTGTAATTCAAATGAGTCACCAGAAAGTCTATAACTAATTCTTATCTCTGCTATGCATCAACCAGAAGGCTAACATTTTTACAAAGGAACCCTCTTGTAATGTGACAAGATTCACAGTAAGTTGATCTCCTTCCGTGAGAAAGGCCCAGTAGGGGTCAAGCCATACCCGATTATACCACTGTTCAGTCTAGAAGCCCTGAACAGTTACCATAGCCACTGGGAAGCACTGAAGTAACAGATGGTAAATATAAAAGAACAGCTTTTAAAATTTAAAACAAATCTAAATGTAAACCTTCCTTATCATCTCCATTCCACGCTTTCCCAAAAAAGGGGTGAAAACCATCACAAGTTCAATTCTGAGATGTTTATTTAAAAAGTATCCTTTATCCTAGTTTTCAAAATCCACTACAATCCTATTAAACAGTGGTTTGTCCTTGGTGTTTTTTTATTTTTTGGTAAGGTGTGAATGAGTGTTAAGTTGCTTCAGTAACCTCCAACTCTTTGTGACCCCATGGACTGTAACCTGCCAGGCTCCTCTGTCCATTGGGATTCTCCAGGCAAGAATACTGAAGTGAGTTGGCATTCCTTTCTCTGGAGGATCTTCCCAACCCAGGGATCGAATTTGTGTCTCTTACATCTCCTGCATTGGCAGGCAGGTTCTTTACCACTAGCGCCACCTGGGAAGCCCAAAGGAAACATTATATAATAATGAATTATACACAAGAAGATATAAATCATGAACATATATGCATAAATATACAACACAACAAATATGTATGTTCATACATACAATATCAGGATAGGACTTTCAAACACTTTTCAGCCAGATAACTGATAATCTAGTAAGACTGTAGAAGATTTGAATAACAATTTGATAACAATTCAAATAACAAATTCAAATAAATTTATACAAATTATATATTTCATAAAGTTTTTGTTTAGATAAGTATTATATATTTATATGTGTATAAATATATAATGTGTTTGTATCTTGCACCTAACAAATAGAATTACATATATTATTCAAGCACACTTGGAATATTTCCAAATGCTGGCAGTATCCTAGGATACAAAAGAAGTCTCACCAAATTTCAATGAATCAGTTACTCAGACAAGGAGAAATAATGTCTGATCTCACTTACATATGGAATCTAAAAACAAAACACAATAAAACAAAACAAAAAAATGAATTCACAGATACAGAGTGCATGGTTTGATGGTAGAGAGATGGTCAAAAGGTACAAACTTCCAGTTATAAAATAAATAAGTCATGGGGATATAATATTCAGCTTGATGACTATAGTTTTAAAATATCACGTTATATATTTGAATGTTGCTAAGGGGGTAGATTTTAAAAGTTTTCATTACAAGAAAAAAAATGTAAATACATTAGGATGTTAGCTAGACTTACTGTGGTGGTCATTTCACAACACATATGATTATTGAATCATTATGTTGTACACCTGAAACTAATATTATATGCCAATTATATCTCAATTTAAAGAGTCAGTGAATCTGATTTATATACACCATGACTTCTAATCACAATGCCATTAAATAAGAAATCATTGAGAAATCGGTGTGCAGGTCAAGAAGCAACAGTTAGAACTGGACATGGAACAACAGACTGATTCCAGATAGGAAAAGGAGTACGTCAAGGCTGTATATTGTCACCCTGCTTATTTAACTTATATACAGAGTACATCATGAGAAATGCTGGGCTGGAGGAAGCACAAGCTGGGATCAAGATTGCTGGGAGAAATATCAATAACCTCAGATATGCAGATGACACCACACTTATGGCAGAAAGCAAAGAACTAAAGAGCCTCTTGATGAAAGTGAAAGAGGAGAGTGCAAAAGTTGGCTTAAAGCTCAACATTCAGAAACTAAGATCATGGCATCAGATCCCATCACTTCATGGCAAATAGATGGGGAAACAGTGGAAATAATGATAGATTTTATTTTGGGGGGCTCCAAAATCACTGCAGATGGTATCTGTAGCCATGAAATTTTTAACGCTTACTCCTTGGAAGGAAAGTTATAACCAAACCTAGACAACATATTAAAAAGCAGAGACATTACTTTGCCAACAAAGGTCCATCTAGTCAAGGCTATGGTTTTTCCAATAGTCATGTATGGATGTGAGAGTTGGAATATAAAGAAAGTTGGGTGCCGAAAAATTGATGCTTTTGAACTGTGGTGTTGGAGAAGACTCTTGAGAGTCTCTTGGAGTGCAAGGAGATCCAATCAGTCCATCTTAAATGAAATCAGTCTTGAATATTCACTGGGAGGACTGATGTTGAAGCTGAAACTCCAAGACTTTGGCCACTCGATGCGAAGAGCTAATTCATTGGAAAAAACCCTGGTACTGGGAAAGATTGAGGGCAGGAGGAGAAGGGGACAACAGAGGATGAGATGGTTGGATGGCATCACCGACTCAATGGATATGAGTTTGAGTAAACTCTGGGAGTTGGTGATGGACAGGGAGGCCTGGCATGCTGCAGTCCATGGGGTTGCAAAGAGTCGGACATGACTGAGTGACTGAACTGAACTGAACTGAGTAAAAATAATAAGAAAGTTTAGATATATATTTAAACTAAACCTATATTTTTAAATTACAAATGAACTCAAGATACAATCACAATGAATTTCTAGTCAGATAACCATAAAAGCAGGAGATTCCAAAATTTAAGGGGGTCAGCCAAAATATTTAAGATAAATCTCAGCCTTCAATTTATTTAGTAGCAGGAAACATTTACTTAAAATTACATTGTAGCGGGCAGTGCCGTGGGCATCCCTGGTGGCTCAGATGGTAAAGAATCTGCCTGCAATGATCCCTGGGTCTGGAAGATCCCCTGGAGAAGGAAATGGCAACCCATTCCAGTATTCTTGCCTGAAGAATTCCATGGACAGAGAAGCATGGTGGGCTACAGTCTGTGGGGCTGCAAAGAGTCGACTGAGGGACAGACTTAACATTCCCACTTTTCACTTCAGACAGTGCTGTACACTAAATAGGTCCAGTTCTCTTTTAGGTCACAGGATACTGTTGCCAAAACTCAGCCTCTGGTCACTGGTGCCGATTAGAAACACAGGGACAGAGTTTTGGGTAAGGGAGGAAAGAGTAGCTTTTATTGCTTTGCCAGGCAAAGGGGGGCCACAGTGGCCTAATGCCTTCAAGACTGTGCCCTCCAATGCTGGAGAGGGTAGCGAGGAGTTTTATAGTGTTCAAAGAGTGGGGCGTGATCAGCTTGTGGCCAATTCTTGGATTGGTTGGCATCAAGGTGAAGTTTGAAGTGTCATCAACCTTCTGGTTTCACCTAGTCTAGGGTCTGTGTTCTTGTGGTCAGCAGTTTTCATCTGGAGGGGGTCTGCTTCCCATAAAAACAACTCAGGAATGTGTGTCAGGCCTTTATCTATATCTTCCAGGGAACTGCGAGTTCAGTGATTCTGCTCTGTGACAGAATTATAATCTAAATTGTTACTAGTTCCCCTGTCCAACAGCTAGTCTTTGTTTCTGCACCTTCGCATTTCCCCATCATTAACTACTGAGTCGGCATTTTATTTCAAAAGACAAAGACATAGGGGTTTGTCCGTAGTTTCAGTTCCATGACATACTCCTGTTACTTTAAAAGTGTATGTAACCCTGTGACTTGCTTTGGGCAATGAAATGTGGATAGAAGGAACTTTTGCCACTTTCAGGCAGTAGCTTTCTGAGCTATCATGTGGGTTGTCCAGGTACTTTATTCTTACCTTGGCAATGATGCATGCTAAGTTGCTTCAGCCTTGTCTGACTTTGCAGCCCTATGGATTGCAGCCTGCCAGGCTCCTCTGTCCATGAAATTCTCCAGGCAAGAATGCTGGAGTGGATTGTCATGGCCTTCTCTAGGGGATCTTCCTGGCCCAGGGATTGAACTGGCATCTTTTACATCTCCTGCATTGGCAGGCAAGTTTACCTTTACCTTGGTAAACTAGGTATCAATAGTTTACCACTAGCGCCACCTGGGAAGCCCTTAGCAATGATAGACATTGAGCAAAGGCCGACAGTCTTCTGAGTCACACTCTAGCTCTTTCCCTGTGTGTCCACATGTGCAATGCCACAGCATCCTAGAGACAGATTGCTACCATCTCACTTTCAAGTTGGGTTTCCACATTAGACTCTGTGGAAGATGTCTGTCTTCAATGAATGAAATTAATTTAGATCTCTCTTCTTTGAAGCTGTATTTGCAATCTGTTGGTCTCATCACCTACTGAGCCTGATCTTTTAAAATTTTATTGTCTGTTGTTTTCTCTGTTTCCAGGTTTTCAGTAGCACATGAGAAGGTTCAGACACTGTTTTCATAGACTAATAGAAAGTGGTTACAATTACTATTAAATAAAGCCTACAGTCTGAAAACAGAGGCTTTAAACTGGCTACAAAGCTGGAAATCTGTCTAGTAGTTAACCCCTGATCCTCCCCCATCCTATTTGCTATTCTTTAGTTCTCAGAGTAAATATCTCTGAGATATTCTGCATTCCGTTTTGATGAAAGGGATCATATTTTTTAATAAAGAATTTTCTGGGGCTTTTGGGGCAGTCCAGTGGTTAAGAATCCACCCTTCTAATGCAGGGGGCGCAGGTTCAATCCCTGGTTGAGGAACTAAGATCCCACATGCCACGTGCTGTGGACCCCCCACTCCAATATTGGTTCATAATAAAGTATTTTCTGTTAGTTGACACTTCCTTTCTGAAACTAAACAAACAAAAAATATTCCTGAAGATGAGAAGTAAGAACATATTTGTAATCATGATGACAAAGTCCTTCAGTGACATGATTATAACTGTTGCCTCCATGAAGGATTTCGGATGAGTGAAATAGTGAAACACAGATAACCTGGTTATGGGTCTCAATTATTGCATTTTCTGAAAATTCATTATGTGCACTGACCATTGTTAGGCACTCACTGTAGGTTTATTTTGAGTAAACTTGCAGTGATTTCTTTGAGGCTGGCTTATACTGATAATTTCTAGAATGTGATGCCGTGCCAAGAGAACACTGCACTGTTTTCTGTATTGCCTTTTGCTTAGATTCCCATAATGTCTTTGCAGCTATGCCAGTAACTTGAAAGAGAACTAAAGGATCCACTATCATAGAAGGACTTCTTGCTCTGCTGTGTCAGACTTTCAAATGATTTCTGACTTTGATTTGTAACACTCCAGTGCGATTACAAATTTTTGCAAAGAAGTTTTTTTTTTAATAAAAGCTTTGGAAATTATCAAAGAAAAAAAGAGCTCTTTTGAATTAAAGAAAGAAAACTACCACACTGACTTTTATGATGAGAGGTACATTTGAGGAAAACAAGAAATTAGATTGTTCAAAATTCAAACACTTTCAAAAGCTCTAGACATCCAGTGCAATGGTAATATAAAGTACCAACTTTTGCCACCAAGACTCAAGTTATACCAGATTCATTTTTCTCTTATAAAGTTAAAAAAATGAAGAAAAAATGAAAAGATGCCTATTTTTCAAGGTTTAAGTAACCGTATATGTTTTCTTTCAAAAAAAACAACTTGTTCAAAAGTGTCTGTTTTAGTTTTGAAAGTTTCAGATTTTGAAATGTTTATGAACTTCAAAAAATTACTTTTACATTTTTGAATTTTTAAATACATCCATAATCATGATGGGATCTGTTCAAACCCACCATAGGCTGTGACTTGGTTTCTTCTGAGTATTCTTAAGAGCGGTTTTGACATGTGAAGAATCCAAATGCCTAGAAATACAATACAAAGCAGTGATAGTTCATGCTGTTTTGTCATCTGTGCAGAAATAAGCATTGAATGAATAGCCTTTGTACTGTCAGAAGTGTTGGACCAGCACTGGCAACTTTGTTGATTTTGGAAACCTACTGTTTTCTCATCTGTGCTTGGTGACTTTTTAAGTTCCAGTAATATTTGCTTGTTAATGAATCAGACTTTGTTCAAGGCATTCTTGGCTATTGATTTTGCATAAGTCAATAGTTTTTATTGATAAACCATTAAGAACAGAGTATGGTATTCTGCTGGGTTCAGTTTAAGACCAGAAAAGACATACTGCAATTAACAAGCTAGGACTGCCTAGCTTTCAATTCCTGGCTCTGCCACTTTGTAGCTGGGTAACTTTGGGTAGGGGCGTCCCAGGTGCCTTAGTGATAAACAATCTGCCTACTGATGCAGGAGACACAGGAGACAAGGGTTATATCCCTGGATCAGGACGATGCCCTGGAGGAAGAAATGGCAACCCACTACAGTATTCTTGCCTGAAAAATCCCATGGACAGAGAAGCCTGGTGGGCTACAGTTCATGGGGTTGACTGAGCGACTGAGCACACAATTTTGGGTAGTTTGTTTGACTTCCTGTGCCTCAGTTTCCTCATTTATAAAACAAGACTAATTATAGAAAGTACTTCAAAGGGCGTTTGATGATTAAATGAGTTAATGCAAGTAAAGGGCTTAGAACATGTGGCATTTAGTAAGACCCCTAGCTACTATTAGGGTAAATATTTAAAGTTTCATTTTACTGGGCATGGTAGATGCGTGAGTGATTCATAAAAACAAAACAAATTGACCACAGAGGAAATGATATTGATCAGGAGTTAGAGCTCTGTGCTGTATCCTACTTCTGTTGTTGCTTTGAAATATCCTAGATTCTGTCTGATAAATGAATATCACAATACTTGCCCAATGCCTCGCTTGCTTGATAAGGAGAATCAAATGAAATAACATATACTTTCTACATGAAGTCTTCCCAAAATTTTAGCCAAAATTAATTGTTCCTTCTTGGGCACTCCCTAAGCTTTCGACTTGTATTTTTATCATGACGCATAACACACTAAGTCTTAATCAATTGTTTATATGCTTCTTTCACCAACTCGATAAGGTCTTGGTGGTGGAGACACTGTCTTACTTTTAAAAGGTTATCTAGCATCGTGACTTGAACATAATAGATACGTGATAAGTGTTTATTAAAAAGGGCTCTGACAAGGATACCTTGCCAAGTCAACAGAATTATTATTATTACTATTATGGTTATAGTAACTACCATTGTATGTAACTTTACAGGGTATAATTACAGGGGTTGTTGGCGTGAATTCTAGTGGTAGAGTTGGGTGGGGTCTGAATGGAGCAACCCATACAGAGATTCATTTACATAAATTCTAGCTTCATATATTTTTGTTTTCTCTCAGTGTTATTCCCTTACTCTAAAATCCACACATTAATGCAGCAAGCATTTTTCTAGCTTTTAATTAGGTCAGACGTGAAATAATTATCATGGAGTCTGCAAAAAGCCTTCTAATCTTTCCATGCTGTTACCATATGACAAATGAGGCTTATAGAAGTAACCCATTAGGGTCTTGTCTAAATTTCAGCTGGAACTTGGGTATTTATTTATTTATTCATCTATTCTTTAAAAAGACACTTCAATGTGTTTTTGCTAAGTGCTGGATTTGCTAGACACTGGACAAGGGTAGTGGGGACCCACATTATTCAGGACTATTTTGCATGGATAAACAGGAATCTCGATTAAGAGGGAAAAAAAATCAGACTGTGGCCTTTCTAAATGAACTTGAAAATGGAGCTGGGGATCTTTAATCGTCAGGTGATTTTCTCAGGTGGCACAGTAGTAAAAGAATCCACCTGCTAATGCAGGAGATGTAAGAGACACGGGTTTGATCCCTGGGTTGGGAAGATCCCCTGGAGGAGGGCATGGGAACCCACTCCAGTATTCTAGCCTGGAAAATTCCATGGACAGAGAAACCTGGCAGGCTACAGTCCAGGGGGTCACAAAGAATTGGACATGATTGAGCACACAACCCTTGGTAACGTATCAGGTGATTTTCTCTCCTTATAGTATTTGGATTTATCAACTTTAATGAATGTAGTGGTCATATTAGGATATATCCATTGCACTGATGGAAAATCTACATTTAAAACATAAGGGGCTTACTCTTAGTAGAATTTCACTCTAAGACAAAGGCACAAAAAGAACAGTGGTTGGGCCACTAGAAACTGTGCCAAGAATTTTCAAGACTGAATTGGGCAAGTAATCTAACTTCGTTAGCCTATCTGTGAAACTAGGATAATGGACTGTTCCTAGATTTACTTGGAGAATCAGATTTACAGACTCAGGAAGAAACTACGCTGTCTTTGCAATTTTGTGGATGAATCAATTTGGTGTCCATAGATACTATTCCAGGTATAGTGAAAAATACAAATCAAAATAAGTTATTTTCTCTCTTGAATTTCACTAGAGTGACCCAGTGACCACAATTCTGGAGTGTAAGGAATGGGGAGCACTGGTGAAATACCTATTTCTTTATCTGATTTTGAATGTGCGATAGATGGATAATTCTCATCAATTTATGGTGTTTCAAATGTATACTTAAAGTATAAAATTTTTAATGAGATATGTGCCTTTATTTTCCATATCTTGTTTGTAAATCTCTGCAATCACCCCATGTATTTCATTTAAAACAAAAATATTTTAAAATTGAGAAGCTAGGCATGCACTTTCAACACACAGAGCTTACAAATTTGCATCAAAATAAAAAAAAATCAAGACTGCTTAATTGAAACCTTGACACCATCAACCTCTTTAATTACGTGTTAAAGAGACAGGCATCCTAGAGATAAGCAACTTAAAATCAGTGTGCATTTTGAGTGTTTCTGGGGTGTGTACATATGTAATTCCCAGAAGGGGGAAAAAAAGAGGTGCTTTCATAGAAAAGAAAGAGATGATTTAAAATTTCTCTATTCCTGAATTTCTTCACACTTAAAAAACAGGAAGAGGGCAAATTTTTCTTTCTGGAAGAAGAATGCAGAATAGAAATTTAGGATGGGAACGTTTCATCTCTTTGCGAGGTCTAAATTTCAAGGAATGCTCTCTTTGGAAACAACAAAGATTTTTTAAAATACTAATTGCTACTTAGAAAACAGTTCTCAGGATTGACTACTGATTGCTTGGATGTATTCTATACACCTTACTGAGTATATGGGGGAGGAGCGGGATTTTTTCCTCTCCTTCTCCAGAGTATATAAATTTTGCAGAAAAATGACTCCTTTTCTTTATGTCTTAATTCTGTCTTTGCTCTTCTGCTCCTATTCCCAATTTCTTTTGCTAATGTGGAACCCAGCAGCTCTTTGTTCTCATTGTATCTGTTGTCTCCCTTTGTGTTGCAAGGATACTGCTCTCTGCATCTGCCACTGAGCATGCGGAAAATCCTTCCATAGATTCTTCACTTTAGGACTTTCAGTAGAATTACTCCACTTCTCCAGGTTTTAGTAATAACCAGAATATCTAGAAGCTAGACGGAAACTTGGAAAGGTGATGGGTGATACAGGTGGTTCCGGTGGTCTAGCAAGCTGGGACGCTTGGTAGGAAGACTCAGGGAACCAATTACACATATTTATCTGATTTACGGAAGATCTCACCAAGCAAGTGAAATGGTGATCACCCTCCCTACACATAGAAGTTGGAGATATAAATGGGCAACTGACAAGACACAAGTGTTTCTGAGCAGGAAGGCACAGAGCTGTATCTGTCATAAAACCAACAGATACAATATGGGAGCAGTTCCAGAGGGATGGTCACGCAGACTGGTATGGAAAAGTCCCAGAGCTTCACTAGATAGTGTATCATCTGAGGATGAGAGCCAGTTGTGCGGAAGTGTCTTATAATAAAGCCCTCAGACTTTTCTCCGTGTTCAACACCCCCAATTGCTACGTCAATATTAATGGAATGAAACTTGACTCAATTCTTCTGCTTAAGAACCCTTCCCCAACCCCGTTTAAAAGCAGATCTATCAATAATTTCCGGAAGATGGAAGAAAAGGCAGTTCGCAGGAGAGACAGGGGTACCCGGGTCAGAGTTCCTAGGTTTTCTGCTTTTCTTCCCCACCCCCACCCCAGAAAGACCTAAGAGCTTATAAATTATTTAACAGATGGAACATCATTCAATTTTACTAATGTTTCTCCCATAATGATTTTTTTGTCTGTTTTGTTCACTTGAATGCTTGGCCAACTTTTAGAACGGTATCTGGCGCAGAGTTAGGAGCTCAAAGATCTTTTGTTTAATGAATGTATGATTATATACATGGTATAAAAATGCTCTTTTTCGTGTTAAACATTGGCGGTAGTAGAACAGTTCAAATCGGACGACTTTAGAATAAGCTGGACACTTGGCTCTTTACCAACTGGTCACTCTCCCCCTCTTAGTGAGAGGGCGATTTTCTTTCTCCTGGACTCTTCGCTCTCTCACCACTCTGTTTTTGCATTACCAATTAGGGGCTTAACAGCATCATCTCAAAGCCTTTCCGCTCCACGTTTTTACTCTTTGGTACTCATCGTTCCCTGGCCTTTTGGATTTCGATTGGTTTAACCAGCTAGTGGCTAGTAGATGCTGTCGTTCAGCACAAGCGCTCTGGCAAAAGACCAAACCTGCGGGCATTCTCTGCCCCCAGCCAAGGCAGGCACCTGCAGCGCCTGCTTTTTTGGAACACCGCCCCTGGTTCTCAAGTCGGCGCAGTTCGCTCCCCGGCCGCGGCTAGAGGAAGTGCCCGTGGCGGGAAAGTGCTGGCCGCGTCCAATCAGGCACCTGGGATTGGGTAGCGTGGGCGGGGGCGGTGGCCCAAGGACCCCGGCCCGCGCCCCGCCCCTCGCGAGCGCCTCGGGCCCCCACCTCAAAGTCCTGTCCTACACCCCGGCCCCGCCCACCCGGCGCCCGCGCCCCGCCCCGCCCGGGGGCCGCGGCTAAAACCCGGAGCCTTCTCTGCGCCCAGGGGACTGGAGGGACGCTCTGAGCATGTGCAGAGCGGCTCGGCGGCTGCTGCTTCGGCGGGAGGCTGGGCCCGGGTGCTGATGCGAATCGCCCGCTCGGCCTCCGCCTAGCGAGGTCGGCCGTCCGGGCCGGGGCGGTAAGGAAGGAGCCGTAGCTTCTCCCTGCGACGCGAGGAGCTGGTGCTTCGGCACGCCCCCACCCCCTCCCCGGGTGTCCGAGGCGCCCTCTGGGCCCACGATGATGGCGGAGCAGGTGAAATGCGCTTCGGCGGGGGGCGGCTCCGGAGCGGGCTCCGGGCAGGTGGTGAACACCGAGCTGGAGGTGAAGAAGCTGAAGGAGCTGGTGCGCATGCTGGAGAAGCAGAACGAGCAGCTGCGTAGCCAGACGGCCACCGCGTCCGCCGCCCCGCACCTGCTGCTCCTGTCGCCGCCGCCGCCGCCCGCCGCGCCACCGCCCGCCGGGGCCTGTAGCCCCTTGGCCCCGCGGAGCCCTCCGGCCGCCGCCGCCGCCTCGGGGGGCCTGGGGTTGGGGCTGGCTTTGGCTGCTGGGGGCGGCGGCGGCAGCGGCGGCTCCAGCCCCGCTTTCCCGGGGACCTACTGCCTGCCCAGCCCGGCGCCCTCCCTGCTCTGCAGCCTGGCGCAGCCCCCCGAGGCTCCCTTCGTCTACTTCAAGCCTGCGGCGGGCTTCTTCGGCGCGGGCGGCGGCGGCGGCGGCCCGGAGCCCGGGGGCGCGGGGACACCGCCGGGGGCCGCCGCCGCGCCCTCCTCGCCGCCCCCCACGCTGCTGGACGAGGTGGAGCCGCTGGACCTGGAGAGCTTGGCCGCCTGGCGGGAAGAGGACGACTACACCTGGTATTGCCGAGCTCCGCTGCGATCCCCGGGGAGGGCGAGGGCTGGGCGGGAGAGTGGGGGGACCACAGCCGTCGTCCGTAGACGGGGTGACCAGGCAGATGCTGAGCTGGGCGATAAGCAGAGGCTGTTGAACCAGGGTGGAAACCTATTTTCTCATAGTTCAGGCTGATCCATCAACAGGCTGACCCGTTGTCTGGCGATGAGCTAGCTGGTCCTTTTCATCTCCTTGTTTTGTCTTTGCTGATGATTGGGTACCAAAGCTCCTCGTTAGCGTTAACTGCAAAATCCACGCTGTCTTTTTGTCACTCAGTCCTGCTTTTTTTTTTTCTTCTTCCAGTCTTTTGGGGGATGGGTAGGGGTTGGCTTCTATCTGCGCTGTTACTGTTCTGTCCTCCCAAACCAAGACTGGGGGCAGCATTGGCGTGCTGTCCCTACCTCCGTGGTACCCTAAGCCACCTAGTGATGGTTCTCTCTCGAAGAGGTTCGTTCTGTCTGTTGATTGTCTTCATTTGCTACATCTTTGATAGCTTCTCACTTCAGAGACTGACTTGCTTTTCGCAGTGTGCTGAACTCAATGGCTTTCCTATCAGTAACGGTGATAAGAAAAAAAAAGCTTTTCGGGGAATGGTGTGAGCAGCTTGAAGGCACTCTGTTACCTAGGACCCGAGGAACTTGCTTAAAAAAATAAATTCGTGATTGAAGAAAAGTGAGCTTAGAGAAGCTGCTTTTATTTATTTTTTTTAGGAACTACAAGTTATCAGAAAACTTGAGGCTGGCAGCCCTTCTTCGGTTGAAATCTGTTAGCTCTATTTTCACAGATCAGTGGGTACCTGGGGGCGGTAGTGGTTGGAGTTCTGATTTCTTTATTTGTAATGGTGCTTGCTCATGGAGTAGTCACTTCATGCCTATTTAGGTTGGTTCACGTTGTCCTTGGTCACTAGAGGCAGTGTGATGTGGTCAGATGAGTAGATCCTTCAGATCAGGTAGGACTTAGATTCAGGCCTGGTGAATGAACAGCATTCACCTGTACTTAGCAGTGGCCTGAAGAATAGTTGTAGTCCTTCTCTCTATAATCTCAGGTCCTCTTCCTGTCTTCACTCTGGGTTTTCCTCACTTTCTTTGTGTTTCTGTTCCATGATTGCTAAGGAGGGAATGAGAGATGGAGAACCTTTTTGGTTCCTTTTTTTCCGCACTCTTACGGTGAGAACCGTGACTGTAGGGTTCACTAATTGACTTGATTCTGAGAGTCAAAATACTTGGAGCTCTTTCTATAAATAGGGGTAGTCATCCTCCTTCTGATTACGTTCAGGCAGCTGGGCAGGAGGCACAGGTTGTAAATATTGAAGCCACTCACTGCTTTCTGGAACTTTAACCATTTCATTTTTGTAAAGTCCAGGCTGTATTGTAACTTCAAATATAGCCTGAATATGGCACCAGAAAATGCCCTCATGGTGGTTCTTAAGGTTGTTCCTAGTAACTGTGAACCCTTTCGCCACTTTCAAATTATTTTAGATTGATTTAGTCCCCCCTTGGCCTTTTCTGGAGATGTGTACTTAAATAATAGAAGGAAACTTACTGTATTTTGGATGGGGATCGATCCTGTGCTTTAAAACTGTTAGCATTTTAAAACTTATGATATACTTACTATTTTACAAGTGTATTAGATTTACTAGCACATATGTTGTGAATATAATTGTAATATTTTCTTTTATTAAATAGATTTCAACTATATTTTGTTATCCTCCAACTGTTGCTAGTATTTTGATACCTAGGGTTTCCTTTTGTAGTTAAATTTTTGTCAAAACAGCATTAAAGTAACTTAAAAAATCACCTACTTAATGAGATTAGCCAATTAGCACTTCAGATGATTTGAAGCAAATCTAACCAGGTTTGAGTTGTAGCAGGATTTACTAATTTCACTCATCAAGTATATAGGTGAATGAATAAATCAATGCCTTGACACTTTACGGATGTTTCTACAGACCAATGGGACACTGTTTAGAGTATCTTCTTCAGAACAAACCAGGGTTAGAATCCCAAGTGGAAAAACAGGGAGGGGTTGTTAATCTTAGTGGGATGGACTTAAATTTTTTTTAAAGTCCTCTGATTTATAGAAAACTTCCTATCATAGCACTTTTATACATTGAGATTTTTGTATTGCAGTACTTGGTTTATTGCTGAACAAGCAGTCAATGGGATTTACTTTTCAAAACTAAGCCCACTTGTTGATGCTTGAAGAGTTCTCTGATGTTCCTTCATCCCTATAAACCTCATCTTCCATCCTGGTGACGTCATTTGGCTTCCATGATGTGTTTGCAGGAGAGCAGCTTCACTTCCCACCCCTATTTATTAAGAAACAATTAAAGCTGACAAAATATGTATTTGATTATTTTTAAAAAATTTTAAAATTTTACATATTCATGTAAAAGACAAAACACAGACGTGAATATAAAGTCACAAAGGTCTTCCCTTTTGTCCTTAATTTACTACTGTGACTGAGTTAACCTTGTTAACCTTCAAGATAATTATACAAATTAACATGCAAATGTACACATCAGTACTTTTACACTTAGCTTTCATTGTATGTATCTTGCCAGTCTGTCCCCCTGTGCAAACAGTTGGATCATTTTTTCCCTGCAAACTTTAAACTTTTTATTTTGTATTGGATTATAGCTGATTAACATTTTGTGGTAGTTTCAGGTATAGAGTGAAGGGGCTCTGCCTTACATATACATGGATCCTTTCTCCCCCAAACCCACTTCCTATCCAGGCTGACACATAACATTGAGTAGAGTTCTGTGTCTTATACAACAGGCTCTTGTTGGTTATCCATTTTGAATGTAGCAGTGTGTACATGACCTTCCCAAACTCCCTAACTATCCCTTTGTCCCCGCAATCATAAGTTGGTTTTCTAAGTCTATAAGTCTCTTCCTGTTTTGTAAGTTCATTTGTATCTTTTCTTTTTAGATTCGCTATTAAAGTAACACTGTTAAGGAATAAGTTACTGTTAACTTTTATTACCTACAATTTTTCATGCATTTTTATCATGACTTGATCCTAATGGGTTAAACAAATTGATTATTTAGAATAGTACTTCCTGCTTAAATGTCCTAGAGAAAGTTTAGGAAAGAAAGTTCGCAAATGTAGGTTAATCATTGAACGTTTTAGAAGTTCTTTTATGCAAGGCTACTTCAAATAAAATCTTAGACTATAACTGTTCACCTTCTATTACAACCTAGGCAAAATTTGGCTCAAGAGAAAACAGTGAATAACAGAATAACATTTGCTTGGTGATAGTTTATTAATCAGTCAGATCTCATAGGCCTTTTTTCCCAAACAAGTTATTTACCTAAAAGCATCTTCTGATTAAAAAAAATTGGATGTAAGAATGATGTGTTCTGCTTTTTGTTTTGAAGAAAAGCTTTGAAACAAAACAATTGTCTCATTTCTTCAAATTCTTATCTTAGTTGAATTTTAAAGTGTTTAACTTTGCCTCAGTATAGTGTGGTTATTTTAGCAGCACAGTTCTGCTAGAAATAAATGTGTGAAAATTAAGTTGGTGGTTTCAGAATCTTAAGTCCAGTTATTACAATCCTATAGTAAACTTTACATTCTGCTCTGCTGTTGATGCCATCATATTACGAACTTGACAGCCTCAGCTCTCCAGGAGACCACAGACTAGAAAGTACAGCGGAGAAACTGATCATCAGCAGCAAATTAAAAGCTCAAAAGGACTAAAGTCCCAGTTCACGCACGGATGATCTGCTGGTCTGTGCAGAAGGATGTTTTAAAGGGCTCTGTCCCAGTGTCACCAGGCCAAAAAGGCCCAGGGTCCTTCTTAGGACCAGGAGAGGGAATCAGACTGGTATGAAGTAGCCATGGGAACAGTAAGTCATTAAGTGCATACTGGACCTTTCTCTGACCTATTTCAGTGTTAAGGGACTGAAGCTCCAAGGAGAAATAACTTATGTGAACCTCTTCAGTTATTTACTGAAAGAATTGACTAAAAATCAGGTTATGTGGATTCAAAAGCATTTATACCATTGATTATTTTTTTTTTTCCTCCAGGCATGGTTGTGACCCATTAGTAGGCTCCGAAGTCCATTTCATGGACTGACCTGTATTATTTTTTAATGAAGTGCAATAGACTATAAAATTAGGATCAGAGTGCCTGTATCTTATAATGCAAACATAGGTTGATTAAACTTATTTCAGTTTTATGTGTATATGGTCTACGTTGAAATAGTAAGTGCACTTGTGCATTATGGCTAAAGTTAGAATTTTCTAACTCCAGGGTTTTCTGTTTTAAAGCAAAATGGATTTGGAAAAACAAGTAGAAGAGCACAGTTCCGTGAGGATAGTGTAGCGCTGGGGCGTCTCAGGGCCTGCACACCTCAACCAGAAGACGAGCGTATTCAGACAATGCCAAGATTAAAACATGCCAGCTGATATAAAATATAACCATATAAGGAAACATTTATTTTAGTGGAGTGGCAATTAGCAGAGTATTGGGGTTTATGTAAAAGGGGTGTGGCAGGGATTTTAACTTGCTCAGTTGGGAAGCACGGGAGAAAAGTTCTTAATGATACAAGGGTAAAATGGTGGTATATACAAATTACGGAAAGCTTAGTGAATGAGATATTCATCCTCCTCGTATAACATCAAGGCCCTGGACAGCTGGCTAAAATCATTGCCAGTTTTGCATCAAAGCTGTTGAACACCTTGTGCTATACATATGGCACAGCTAAATTAGACCACCTAAACTGTTTTTTTTTTTTTTTCATAATTGATTTTCAGTGAAAAGACCAGAGGGTACTTCACTTTCTGACAATGCTAATTGAAAATACGCAGTGTTTTCTCAGAGCAAGGGGAGTTGACTGAAGTCTGTGCTGATGTGCCTTCTTAAATGAATAACTTTGAAAACCCTGCAGGGAGAGGTTGAAATTGAGTTTAGATCTAAATGTGGAGGGAGAGGGAGTGTCTGCTTTAGGACCCTTCAATAACTAAAATTTAGACTTGATGTTTCCTTTTAAATAGTTGGGGTAGATTTCTGACCGGCTTAACCCTAGCAGGTGCTACTGAATCTAAGCTGACTAAAGATTGATTGATTGTACTAATCAGCTACCGTGTTTTACCTTTCCTTAATATAAAAGTCCTAGTGATTGAAGCCTCTTAAAATGGCTTATCTGAAAATTGACACGTTTTCCTTTTCCGTGACAGGTCTGTGATATGCATGTAATTGTTTTGCAGTAACATTTATTTTTGATTATCTGCAAAAAGGTTGTTTTTAGAACCAAACGTTGAGATTAGCCAAGACAATTTTTCTAGACATTCTGAAATACATTTGAAGCCTTAAGGGTTATTATGGTAGACTTTGAATATTCCTTTTGGAAGGTTTGAAGAGAGGGGAAGGAAAATTAGAGTGTGACGTTTTAAATGATAGCTTTTCTAATATTTGTAGAATCCTCAAGTGTTAGACTAAGGCTTTTTAGATATTCTTGCCAGATTCTAACATACATCAATGAAACAGTAGAAGGTGAAAGAGCAATTGGTAGGAGGTATGTTGTATTAACAGTGGCAAATTAGGATATTGTAAATATTGCTGGCATTGTAATGATGAGGTGAACTCGATGACTTCTTAGAAGATAAGAGCCATTTACGAGAAACACAGGTTTTACCTTGCTTATGTAATTTTGGAGACATACTCAGGGAGTTTGTAACCACATGGTCTTCATAACTAATTGCCCTTTACTTCCTTTTAAATCCAGTTCTAGGCCTAGCCAGAGACGTAGTGGGGCTCAAAACCATCCTGGGAACTTTGTTTTAGAGGCTGACTTAAAAATGATCCTTTGTCTTCATGCCATATATTTTCATAGTGCTTCTAAAGTTCTGTCAAAGTAATACAATAAATAGGATGTAAATAATACAAAAAACGCATCTATACAGAGACCTATTACAGAAAGCAACTGTCTGCTACCCCTGAGTCTTCCATATAGATACTGCTGTATACTCCCTTAGCAGTTTCTTCATTCTTTATTTCTAAAGTCTTTATACTACATGATCTTAAAAAGCTATAGACTTGTTTTAGAAAATAAAGACTAAGCACTCTTCCCTTCATCTGCCATATGTTCTTCCCTTTCTCATAAGGGTTTTCATAGTTTCTTCCCTTAAATCGTTAGTTATTACTGTTACTAGCTGAGCCCTGTTAATTGTATGATAGATTCATTTTCTCTAATCTCTTTGTTCTTCCCACGAGTTAGTAACAGCCTCTCTCTTTTCTTTTTACTTTCTTTAATCCCTTGTTACTAATTATTTTTCTAAACATGCTCTGGAGTCATAAAGTTTCTCAAGAAGGTCAAAAATATTTGATGATACCTTAAATCTGTTTTTAAAAATCTACTTTGCAGTGCCATCCCTTCTAGAACGCTTAATTCCATCGCTCCATCCTTTACTGCTGGCTCCTTAGACTAGAGGCACAGTGCTGTTGTCATTGGTAATTCCTTCGGTTTCTTGGTAGTATTGATCTCCTGTTTCATAAACCTTTGTCTCAGAATTTCATTTATTCTTGTGGGTGGGGTGCAGCCTCAGTAGCTTTCTGAGGACATGCACGAGAAGGACTTTGAAATCTTGTGTATTTGAAAATGTCAGTATTCTGTTCTCATGCAAGATTCATAGTTGGGCTGGCTATAAAAGTCTAAGTCAGTTATTTTTCCTCATGTGTAAGGGCCCTGTTCCATTGTTTCAGTTTTTATTGTTTTACAGCTGTTGAAGTGCACTGTGATTTGGACGGTGAAATCTTTGTGACTTTTTCTTTAGTTTTCTTTCTTTATCCCTAAGGCTCTTAAGTGTCATTGTGTACCTTGTATGGGTCTGTCTGTTCACTTGTTGCACTGGGCATTTGTGGGCGCCTTCAGTCTAGAACTTGATGGCCTGCCTTCAACTTTGGAAAATTTTTGGCCTTTACAAAAACTTTCTTCACTTTCATATTGTTTAGAACTTACAATAGTCGGATGGGCCCTGCCTGGTACAATCGTTTAATTTTCTTATCCCTCTCCTCCTGTTGTTAATCTTTGTGTTTTGCTCCTCAACTTGATCTTTCAAAGACTTCCTCAACTTGATCTTTCAAGCTCACTTATTGAATGTTTTGTTTCTTCTATGAACAGTTTAAAAGTTTCATTTGCCAAGAAAGAAGGAACTGCTTCTTTGTAAATATCCTGGTTTTGTCTTGTGAATACAACATTTTTTTCTCAGATGATGTCAGTTATAATTGTCTTGGACTTTTCATCTGTTACCTGCATTGTTTTTCTCTTTACTTCTTTTTTCCCCTTCTACTTTTAGTCTCATGGTTTTACTTAAAAGGAATATTCCATGTATCTGATGTCTTTTGTTGTCAGTTCATACCCAAAGGTGGTATTGAAATCGATCTGTCAAGGCTCTGTGTGAGTGGAGCTCTTTGGCTGACTTTACTAGACATGGGGTGGGTGGTCAGTTGAGGTTTCATTACCTCTAGGTCTTCTCTTGGGTTCATCTGTGTCTCCAAACATAAACTTTCTGTACTCCTGGGAGATAGAAGGCAGTCAGCTTTAGGAATGTAAAAGGGAAAACAGGGCAAGTTAGCAACATTTTCAGTTAGTCCCTCTGGTTCAGTGAGGTGCTTCCTCTCTCTTTCAGCTAAGTTTGGTGTGCCTGAAGTCAGTTTCTCTGGGTCACCCTTAGCCACATAGTAAGCCTCTGGTCTTAGGCGGTGGTGGAGGAGTGGTGGGACTGTGCGTATGCAGTAGAGGAGGTGATCTGAGGTCCCAGTTATTCCTTATGCAGACTTTCAAGTGAATTCTTTGCTTTCAGTCATAGGCTCACCTCCATAGTCTATGAACTGCAGGATAGGGGTGAGACATAGTAGCAGAAAGCATGAATGGACAACGGAAGATGAAAGAGATAACTCCCTGTACGTGACCATGGCGGAGCGGGTCCCAGAGCAGTCGCAAATGCCTCTGGGACGTGAGTGCTGCTTTTCAATGTGCTGTAAGGCCATGTGGTCAAATGAGAGAACCAGATTACGTGGGCATGGAGAGATTAAGGACGTCTTTCTAAGGGGATCCCCTGCAAGTGAAAAGCAAAACACGCTGCCAAAAAACCCCCCAGACTGGTGGGAGTGTGTGAAATCCCGAGGCAGGCTGGTTGGTGGAGGTTTCTAGTGGCAGGAGGAAGGAGCAGTTGTCCCGGGAGATGCTGGAGGTGATGCGCAGAGACGCACTTCACATGGGTGCTGAGATAGGTTTGTAAACAAGCCAAGGCTCAGACAGTGCATGAACTTGTGTGTGTATTAAGCAGTGAGGAAATTTTATTAAAAGAAACTGAAATATAAGGAAGTTGCACGGTGGCTAGTGCTGTGGCTCATGTCTGTGGGGCTGTGGCACCTGCCTGATAGGTGGCAGCTCCGGGCTCACTGAAGGACAGGATGCAGTCAGCTGCTTATTGTCTTGTGACATTTTTAATAAAGACTCATTACTGTGTAAGTGAACTGTGAAGTGCATATATTTAAAATGTACTATTTTGTATATATTGACATATGTATAATCCATAAAGCTATCACCACAGCCAAGATTCTGAATAGATTCCAGCACTCCAAACTTCCCTGTGGCCTCTTGTATTTCATTCTCTCCTGATCCTGACCACCTCCAACTCAGCCACTGGTCTGTTTTCTGTCAGTCGAGGTTAGTTTGCATTTTCTGCACTTCTTTATCAGTGAAATCACAGAGCATGTCCTTTTTTTGTTTGGTCTGGCTTCTTTAAATCAAGGTATGACAAGTCCCCTACATATAAATGAGTTCTTTCTGAGAGTGCATTTGTAAGTCCAGCAGTTAGCCTGGGTGCTCAGCTAACACAATTGGCTATATAGTACTGTGCTGTAATAGGTTTATAATACTTTTAACACAAATAATGTTAATACATAAAAAACAAAGAAAAGACACTTTTAAACTTTCAGTAGAGTACCTTAAAAAGTACAGTAGTACAGTACAGCGGCTCTACCGTTGTTTTGCCTTGCTTCACTCGATTATTTTCACTTTTGTTTCCACTGTTATTGCTTGTCACCTCTTAGTAGTACCCACTACATCTCTGCTGCTTTTCCCCTTGCTTACATACATCATGGGTTTAAAAATAGTGTCCTCTATACAGTCCTACGCAGTAAAGTACACAAAAGACCGACCAATTATAGAGGATGCACGCATGTTCACTGAGCGTATGCCAGTCACATGAACCATTACAACTTAACGTGATTAGTTGGATACGAATGCATGTTTGCAGCTTTGAAAGTTTGTGATTTGAAGGTTCTGATGTAGGGGACTTTATTTAATCATTTTGAAATTCACATGTTATATGAATCACTAGTTCATTTCTTTTTATTGTGAGGGTTTTAGATGATAGGGACACAATAATGGTTTGTCTTATCTGTTTATCCTTTTATGAACATTGAGGTTTTCAGTTTGGGGCTATTAAGTCTGTGTGTGGACACACAGCATTTGTGTCTTTCTGGTAAATACTTTATGACTTTTGAGTGGCTGGATCAGAGAGTAGGTGTATGTTAATTTTTAAAAAAGAAGCTGCCAGAATCTTTTCCAAAGTGTTTGTGCCATTTTATATTTCCACTGGCAGTGTAGCAGAGTTTCGTTTGCACCAGATTGTCACCAAGGCTTGCTATGGCTAGTCTTCTCCTTAGGCATTCTAATAGCTGTGTAGCAGTGTCTCACTGGGGCTCTCATTTTTCCCTAATGAGTAATGGTGAGCATCTTTTCAACATCTGTTTGCCATCCATTAATCTTTGGCGAAATGTCTGTTTAAATCTTTTGTTAATTTTTTAAAAACTGGGTTGCTTATTGAGTTTGCAGAATTTCATATATATTCCCCTTATAAGTTCTTTTATCTGATAAATGATTTGTAAGTATTTTCTCCCAATCCATGGTTAGTGATTCATTCTCTTAATAGTCTGTTTCAAAGAGCAGAGAGACTTGTTAGTTTTGGTGAAGTCCAGTTTTTTTTTTTTCTTTTCTAGATCATGCTTTCAGTCTAAAAAATGTATCTAAGTAATACTTGCCAACCCAAAGACAGCAGGACTTTCGTCTATGGTTTCTTCTAAAAGTTTTACAGTTTAGGTTTCACATTTTTGTGATCTGTTTTGAGTTAACTTTGGATATTGTGTCAAGTATGGATCAAGGCTCACTTTTTGCATGTATTTGTTCCAGCACTGTTCGTTCAAAACACTGCCTCTTGTTCATTGAATTGTCTTTGTAGTTTGTCAAAAATCAGTTTTCCATGTATTTGTATTTCTATTTATGGACCATCTGTTTTTTCCATTGATCTATTTATCTTCATGCCATCTTATTGATAAATTGTCTTCATTACTGTAGTCTTGTGATAAGACTTAATTAGTTAGCAGTAGCTCTCCGAATTCATTGTTTTGGCTATTCTAGGATCTTTGCACTTACATATGAATTTTAGAATCAGCTTTTACAAAAAGCCTGCTGAGATTTTGATTGGAATTTTGTTAAATGGATCAATTTAGGGCTAAGTGACATCTTCACAATATTTAGTTTTCTGACCCATGGACATGGCCTGTCTATATATATATCTTTTAAAATTTCTCTCAGGACGATTATTATAGTTTTCAAGGAAAAGGTCTTGGCATCTTTCATCAGATTTATCCTTAGGCATCTTGTGGTTTTTTAAATGCTATTGTAAATGGAAGTGAAATCTCAAAAGTACTGATTGTTACTAATTTTTTTTTTTTTAGTTGCTCTTTTCTTTTGTATTTTGATCTGGTGTTCTACACTTTTGTTGCTAAGCTCACTTATTCTAGTATTTTTTTGTATATTCTGGGCTTCACTGATAGCTCAGTTGGTAAAGAATCCACCTGCAATGCAGGAGACCCTGGTTCAACTCCTGGGTCAGGAGGATCCCGTGGAGAAGGGATAGGCTACCCACTCCAGTATTCTTGGGCTTTCCTGCTGGCTCAGCTGGTAAAGAATCCGCCTGCAATGCAGGATACCTGGGTTCAATCCCTGGATTGGTAAGATCCCCTGGAGAAGGGAAAGGCTACCCACTTCAGTATTCTGGCCTGGAGAATTCCGTGGACTGTATGGTCTATGGAGTTGCAAAGAGTTGGACTTGACTAAGCAACTTTCACTTCACTTTATTTATTCCTCAGTGTTTTACATAGATGATCATGTCATAAAACAGATAAACTTGTTTCTATCCAAGCCAAATTGTTGCCTGATTGCAGTGGCCAGAACCTGCAGACCTCGTATTGTTCTTGATATTAAGGGGGAAGTGTTCACCCTTTCACCGTTCAGTTCAGTTCAGTCGCTCAGTTGTGTCCGACTCTGCGACCCCATGAATCACAGCACGCCAGGCCTCCCTGTCCATCACCAACTCCCGGAGTCCACCCAAACCCATGCCCATTGAGTCGGTGATGCCATCCAGCCATCTCATCCTCTGCTGTCCCCTTCTCCTCCTGCCCCCAATCCCTCCCAGCATCAGTCTTTTCCAGTGAGTCAGCTCTTCGCATGAGGTGGCCAAAGTACTGGAGTTTCAGCTTTCACCGTTAAGGAGCCTTTTTTTGTGGTCATTTAGTTTCGAAATCGTGTCTACTCTTGCAACCCCATGGACTGTAGCCTGCCAGGCTCCTTTGTCCATGGGATTCTCCAGGCAAGAATACTGGAGTGGGTTGCCATTTCCTTCTCCAAGCTTTTTTTGTAGATGTCTTTAATAAGACTGATGATGTTTCCTCCTGTTTCCAATTTACTGAGTTTTTATCAGGAATGGATGTCATATGTTTTTCTTTGTATTTTGAGATTATCATATGGTTTTTCTATTTTAGTATATGTGGTAAGTTACACTGATATTTGAATGTTAAGCCAACCTTTCATTCCTGGGATAAATCTCACTTGGTAATGATGTATTCCTTTTACATATGGTTGTACTGAATTCGCTAAAACATTTAGACCTGTTGGTTCTGTGTTCATAAGGGGTATTGGTCTTCAGTTTCTTACCTTGTAATGTCTGTATCTGGTTTGGGTATCAGGTTTCATGGCTATGCTGGTCTCAGACTGTTAGCATGTGGCTGTCTCTTCTATTATTTTGAAAGAATTCGTGAAGAATTGTTGTTCCTCAAATACTTGGTAGAATTAGATAATGAAACATTCTGGGCCTTGGCTTTTCTTTGTGGGTAAGTTTTGTTTGTCTTTGTGTTATTCTTCTAACATGTATATTTATTTTTAAAGTGCACATGTTGTAGGAAACATAATTGGGTCTTTTGTGACCCCTTTAAACATGAGGAGAAACTTGCTCACATCCCATCAAAGTATTTCCCCTTAGTTTTTATTGCTCAGTGTGTCTAGGATGTGTGCTTAAACTGATCATTGGGCAAATGGGATTAATGGCATTGGCACAGTTGGCTCAGCTCAGCACATCCCTCTCAAGGTAGAGTCTCCAGATGGCAGTATCAGCATTACTTGGGAACTTGTTAGACGTTGAGATTCTTTGATCTCACTCCAGACCTACTGAATCGGGTTGGAGCTGCCTGCAATGATCAGGTGTTAGCAATTAGTGTTTTAACAAATCCTCAGATTTTGATACATCAAAGATTGAAAACAACTGGCCTAGACTAACGTTTACCTAGGGGTATAGAGAGAGCTTTGTGGTAATAGTTTAGGGGTCTGACAGCAAGGAAGGGTGAAAGACGAAGATCCACATAGCTTGGTAATCATCTTGCCACAGCAAGCCAAGGTGGGACTCAGGAATAAGAATTTTGAACTAACCAATATACTGTCAATGAAGGCAGGACTGTGGGCCACATTCTAAGGGAAGAATGATATATTAGGAGTACTATTAAATTGATTAAGAGAGATATTTTGAAACCTTCCTCTCTAACAGGAGTCAGCAAACCGTGTCCCATGGGCATATTGGACCTACTGCCTGGTTTAAAATCTAGCTGATCAGCTTAGATTTTTACATTTTTAAATGATTGGGAAAAATCAAAAGAATACTGTTTTGTGACATGTGAAAATTATGGGGAATTCAGCATTCCGTATCTATAAATAAAGTTTATAGGAACACAGCCATACTTGTTATTTATCATCTGTGATATTTTGGGGTTGCAGAGGCAGAATTAAGTAGTTAGGACAGAGACTGTGGCCCCAAAGCCTATATATTTACTAGCTGGTCCTTTATAGAAAAAAGCTTGCCAACTGTGAACTATAAGGGTAATTTGTTAAATAGTACATTCCGCAACCATCTGGGATAAATTACTCTAATAGGTGGTGGACCAGACTATAACATAAAAGAGTGAATAACAAAGTATGTTATTTCAGGAATACCACCGCATTAGAATCATGGTAACTTTGCTTGAAAGAGTTTTACTTTAATGAGATTTGTAATTAGAATACAGCTTTATATAGCAAGGTCAATTACTGGAGCCTGTGATTGTAATTTTCTTTCTTCCTTTTTTAGTCAACTGCTGGTTAAGCCTGAAGATAAAGCTTTTTGTATTGCCCTATCACTAGAAAATATTCTAAAATGTACCAGGAGAGAAAAATCCATGTTATGACTTGAGTGGCTCTGGGGTGGTTATCCTGCCCACTTCTGTGTAATAGTGTGGGTGCTGGAGTGAGCTCTTCCCAAAACAGATTTTTGAAAGCAGTCAGGTTTTAATTGAGATGTAAGGACCTACCAAATTTAGTATAGATCTGAGACAGGGGACATACCTGATATATTTAAGGGTTGAGAGAATCAACACATAGCTGACTTTCATTTGTTTTTAGACTTATTTTTTAAAATGCAAATCAAATTTGCCTTGTTTGCCACATCATGTTTATATGCATTACCCCAAGGTCACAGAAAATGCTGTCATCAAAGAGATGAGATGAAAATGTTCATTTCCAGAAATACAAGTGAGCTGGTCAAATCATCATGGTGGCCCCTTTGAGGTCAGTTCAGTAACAAAAGCCCCAGATCTCTGACCCGCTGAGACAATGTTCCGTAGTTTTTTGAAGTCCTCCTTGCCACCAAGCTACAGAAGGTGTCATCTTCTACTCGGGGAAGTTTGTCTGTTAAAAATAACTTTGGTATTTTGAAATAATTAAATGTTAAGTTATAGAAACTGTTAAATACATGTTGTTTTCTCAAGTAGAAGAGAGGTAATCTCTATATAGCTATATAATCCCTATAATGTAGATTTCTTTTTTTAAGGTTGTACGTTGGCTCTTCAAAGACATTCCCGTCATCAGAGAAATCCCTGAGCGCTTTGCAGTGGTGTAGACATGTCCTAGATAACCCGACTCCGGAGATGGAAGCAGCAAGGCGTTCCCTGTGCTTTAGACTGGAGCAAGGTAACCGCGACTCACCTACCCACCTCCTCAAACTCCCGTCACTGTCCACTGGGTCTTGTTGCTGGTTTTGGAGTAGACACTGAAATACCTTAACCTGAGGGGCGGGTGTTGCATGCAATTCACTTCACATGTTTACACAAGAGGGTTTCTCAGTGTAGAATATATTTAGTTCTGTGCTTGTTTTCAGTCATGTTTTCAGCTCCTTTTAGTGTTGTAGGAATACATATTTTTCTATTTTTTTTCTGTGTTTACAAACATACCACTAAATAAAATGGATCAGTCTTACATTCTCTTCGGATGGTTATAAGATTGTGTGGCTGAATTCCAAGATAGCAAACTGGGGTTCCACTGGAATCTGGGTATAGACCTTTTGAGTTCCCTAAATGTTTACTTGGATGTGTTAACTGGAAGTCCTAACTTGTATAAACTATGAGATAGTCTTCATATTCTATGTAACATTAATTACGGAGCCCAGCATACGTTAAAAAAAAATCAGGATAGCTGTAGCAGGGAAAGAAAAAGCAAAAGGACTGAGCAGTACTCAGCTCTTGGCTATTTTGATAAAGCAGGCTAGTACTTAAGGCTGTGATTGCTGAGACTTTTGCTTGTTTCCTGTGCTCTTGGTATCTGTTTCATTATTGAGGAACACTTTATTCCATGGATCACTCATGTCCAGATCACACTGGAGCTTGAAAACGGGGTTAAGCGTTAATCTTAACCCTCCAGATGAAAGAATCAGAGTAGTTGGGAGTAGGGCCAAGAGAATCTACATTGACAAGGTCACCAGTGCAATTCCTAAGCACGTTGAGGTTTGAGAACATGGCCTGTCAAACTCTTGAAGGGTAACAAATGCTTATAAAATGTGGACACGATAAGATAGCATTTCTCGAGCTCTTAATTCAGACAGTCAGAACATTAAGTTCTTGATGTCTTTCGTTGTGTTCTAACTGTGCTTATCTGAGGCAGTGACTCCACTCACTTTTAGGTGTGAGAACAGGGATGGTTAGAGAAGTTTATTAATGAGGACACGGTGGTCCTTGGAAGCAGAGCCAGGGCCTGGGTCTCCCTGACACTGAAGGCTGGTCTTAAGTAGTATTCCATATTGCTTTACTGGCATAGTTAACAGAAAATGGGGACAGATGTCCGTTTTAAATGTGTCATGTTCAGTCATGTCCTACTGTTTGTGACCCCATGAAATGTAGCCCGCTAAGGCTCCTCTGTCCATGGGGTTCTCCAGGCAAGAATACTGGAGTGGGTTGCCGTTTTCTCCTCCAGGGGATCTTTTCAAACCAGGGATTGAACCCGAGTCTCCTGCATTGGCAGGTAGATTCTTTACCACTGAGCCACCTATGGGGAAGGCCAAATTAGAAATCAGCAAGTTTTACTAGCATTTTAACTAAAATGAAATAAGTGATGTAGTAATAGAAAGTTTGAAGAGTGGAGTAGGAACAAAGGATTTCAGTTCAGTTGCTCAGTCGTGTCTGACTCTTTGTCACCCCATAGACTGCAGCATGCCAGGCTTCCCTGTCCATCACCAACTCTTGGAGCTTACTCAAACTCATGTCCATCAAGTCGGTGATGCCATCCAACCATATCATCCTCTGTCGTCTCCTTCTCCTCCCGGCTTCAATGTTTCCCACCATCAGGGTCTTTTCCAGTGAGTCAGTTCTTCGCATCAGGTGGCCAAAGTATTGGAGTTTCAGCTTCAGCATCAGTCCTTCCAGTGAATATTCAGGACTGATTTCCTGTAGTATTGACTGGTTGGATCTCCTTGCAGTCCAAGGGACTCTCAAGAGTCTTCTTCAACACCACAGTTCAAAAGCATCAATTCTTTGGCGCTCAGCTTTCTTTATAGTCCAACTCATATCCATACACAATTACTGGAAAAACCATAGCTTTGACTAGATGGACCTTTGTTGGCCAAGTAATGTCTCTGCTTTTTAATATGTTGTCTAGGTTGGTCATATCTTTTCTTGCAAGGAGCAAGCGTCTTTTAATTTCATGGCTGCAGTCACCATCTGCAGTAATCTTGGAGAAGAAGAAAATAAAGTCTGTCACTGTTTCCATTGTTTCCCCATCTATTTGAGTGATCATGATCTTAGTTTTCTGAATGTTGAGCTTTAAGCCAGCTTTTTCACTCTTCTGTTTCACTTTCATCAAGAGGCTTTTTAGTTCCTCTACACTTTCTGCTATTAGGGTGGTGTCATCTGCATATCTGAGGTTATTGATATTTCTCCCAGAAATCTTGATTCCAGCTTGTGCTTCATCCAGCCCAGCATTTCGCATGATGTACTCTGCATATAAGTTAAATAAGCAGAGTGACAGTATATAGCCTTGACGTACTCCTTTCCTGATTTGGAACAAGTCTGTTGTTCCATGCCCAGTTCTAACTGTTGCTTCTTGACCTATATACCCATTTCTCAGGAGGCAGGTCAGGTGGTCTGGTATTCCCATCTCTTTAAGAATTTTCCACAGTTTGTTGTGATCTACACAGTCAAAGGCTTTGGCATAGTCAGTAAAGCAGAAGTAGATGTTTTTCTGGAACTCTCTTGCTTTTTCGATGATCCAGCGGATGTTGGCAATTTGATCTCTGGTTCCTCTGCCTTTTCTAAATCCAGCTTGAACATCTGGAAGTTCATGGTTCATATACTGTTGAAGCCTGGCTTGGAGAATTTTGAGCATTACTTTGCTACCATGTGAGATGAGTGCAGTTGTGTGGTAGTTTGAGCATTCTTTGGCATTGCCTTTCTTTGGGATTGGAATGAAAACTGACCTTTTCCAGTCCTGTAGCCACTGCTGCGTTTTCCAAATTTGCTGGCATATTGAGTGCAGCACTTTCACAGCATCATCTTTTAGGATTTGAAATAGCTCAACTGGAATTCCATCACCTCCACTAGCTTTGTTTGTAATGATGCTTGACTTCACATTCCAGGATGTTTGGCTCTAGGTGAGTGATCATACCTTCATGATTATCTGGGTGGTGAAGATCCTTTTTGTCTAGTTCTTCTGTATATTCTTGCCACCTTTTCTTAATATCTTCTGCTTCTGTTAGGTCCATACCATTTCTGTCCTTTATTGAGCCCATCTTTGCATGAAATGTTCCCTTGGTATCTCTAATATGCTTGAAGAGATCTCTAGTCTTTCGCATTCTGGTGTTTTCCTCTGTTTCTTTGCATTGATCATTGAGGAAGGCTTTACTATCTCTCCTTGCTATTCTTTGAAATTTGCATTCAAATGGATGTATCTTTCCTTTTCCCCGTTCTTTCGCTTCTCTTCTTTTCACAGCTATTTGTAAGGCCTCCTCAGACAACCATTTTGGCTTTTTGCATTTCTTTTTCTTAGGGTTAAAACTTTGGTGACAGATGCATGTGTAAGAGGATGGGCAAGACTCTGCTCTTGATTCTGGTCTCATTTCCCTGAATGGCCCTAAGCAGATCAGCAAACTCCTTGGGCTTTCCTCTTTCAAGGGTTGTATCCTTAAGTTTCCTTATTCAGACACCTCTGATTCAAGGACTTCTTTTGTGTATGTTTTCATCTATGCATTTGGCTCAGTTTCATTTGAAATTAAAATTCAGTTAGAATCCTTTAAGTTCAAGGATCAACAATATGAAAGAGATCAGACAGGAAATATTTTAGGCTTTGTGGGCCATCCAATTCTGCCATCCCTAGAAAACAGCTGTATATACAAACATTAGTGGATAAGGCTGTGGACAGAGAATTGAGTTTCCATGGGATTTTTTTTTCATGTGTCAAGAAATACACTGTTTTTTAAATTTTTGCTTTTTACCATTTTTAATGGTTAAAAATATTCATAGTTGGTGGTACTATAAAAAGAGGCAGGAAGGATTTGGGCCCCCCCAGGTCATAGGTTTGCCGACCACTGCTTTAGTTCACTTGCACACAAGGTGATTTAACACAATGTAACATATTATAGCTGAAAAATTAATCCTAATTGGTGGTTATTTTTGAGATTTTAGATTTATTATCTAGTTTTTCATCTAGTTTTTTACTCTAGATATTTTATCTAGATTTTATCTAGTGCCTTATTATCTAGTTTTCGTTTCATTGGCAAGGGGCTCAGGCAGAATTGTGAGGTCAGGAGGACAAGAATTTACAGTTTTATTCATAGTGTAATTTAACTTTCATATGAAAGTATTTGAACAGAGAACTAGCTTTTCAAATCCAAAATTAGTCTTTTAGTAAATTTGTATATAAATCTAAATCCTCTTTGGCTGTGACATTAAATGCTTTTGTTCCAAAGATCCATGATCCATAATCCCATTATGAGATGAGAAATGGATTAGAATAGGTGGTCCGATGGATTAAAAACAATTTTTGGAGGTTAATATGTTATATAGACAATACGTCTATAGTTTAGTGTTAGTCCTCTGGACGTAAGAAGGAAACAGTAAGTTCCACCACATTGTCCCGTGCCCATTTTATTACCCAGATGCAGTTTCTTGAAAGCTCTTCTGGTTTTGTTGTCTACCCTCTTTTTAAATTCCATGCTTTTATGGCTATTGCTTGAGTTATCCAATTTAGTCATTATTGGTTGGCTTTCTACTTTGAGTGGTGATGGTTTCATTTTTAACTCCCACCTCTCACCCTCCCCAGCTATTCCTTTTCTCGGCATATTCTCCCATGTAGCTTTTACCAATCTTGGGATACATCAGTACTGATTATGATAGCAAGAGTCATATCTAAGCCATGCAATATTTTACCATTGTTTCTTTTTTGTTTTATTTAACTTTGTTTTTCCTAGAGTTAGTGACCTTTATAATTAGTTTATCCTCGGACTCTCCAAATGAAACCTTCACAGTGCGGTTAGATGTGGACGCTGACCAAGGGTTTTCAGGTAGTGCCCTTGTTCTCTTCTCCAGGTAGTGCCCTTGTTCTCCCCACAGCCTTACCTGTTCTCTGTAGGCCTGTGGGCGTCTACCATGGTGGGACTTCCTTTGCCCTCATCCTGGGAATTCCGCATTGTGTCTTCTGCATCATGTTGCTAATAGCGGAGACTTCTAGTGAAGTCTCCCAGTTTAGTGAAGTGTATTCTGCTGTTGCTTTTTGTGGGGAGCAGGAGAGGAAAGAGGATATGTGGGAGGTAAACGCCGAGAATGTTGTATGTCTGAAAATGACTCTGTTGTACCTGTCTTTTACACTTTGTTCTTTGGGCTGCATTTAGATTTCTTGGTTAGAAACCATTTCCAGCCATTGAGAAGGTAGTGTCACATTATGTTTTAGCTTGAGGATTGCTGTCGAAGTCCTATACCGTTCTCATTTTTGATCTCTCAGCTTAAAATACACTGGATATTTTAGAATCTTTTCTTCCTGGTATTTTGAAATTGCTGTTTTTTTTTTTTTTTTTTTTGGTGCTAGACAGTGGTCTGTTCTAATCTGGAAACTTCAGCTCTGCAAAATTTCATGCATTGCTTCTTTGTAATCACCCCTGCCCTCCAGTTTTCTATGTTCTTTCTTTCTAGCTACTCCTTTAGTCAGATGCTGAATTTCCTAGACTGGTGTTCAGATTTTATATTTTTCTCTCCTTTATTTTACTCTTGATTTTTTTTGGGGGGACGTATTCTGCTTTCTTGAAGATTTAAAAAGCGCATCTGCTAAAGTCTTGCCACGTATTTATTATGGACCTGGTTTGTGTTGAGCACCGTTTTAGGTGATGGGGATCCAGAAGTGCCCATATCATATTTGAAGTCTGTCCTCATGGAGTTTACAAGCTAGTTTACAGATAGTCTCTTGATCCTCCTGTCTTTTCGTAAGGCACCCTTATTTGTGTGAAGTATCGTAAATCTAGCAGCTTTGTGTTTCAGTTTTAAGTGATGAAACCTGTCTCTGATAAAGCAGGAGAGGAGCAGCTGCATGAGCCAGAAAGGGAGCCCAAGGGTTTTAATGCTTTTCCCATACACTTTGCATTAGTCATCTTGTGTCTGCTACCAGTCTCCCTGTGGGTAGGGTAGGGTAGAGTAGAATGCCGTACCCTCTGGGACCCATACCTTCGGTTTCAGAGCTTTTCCAGGCCCTTGTTCATTTATCCTCCACTGTGGACCGTCAGGATGTTGAAACCCAACTGGGTCCATCACCTAATTTTTATCTGGTTTTTTAATTTCTAAACAAAATGATGCTTCTTAGTCTGTTATCTCCTCTCCTATTCTCCATGTGGATTTGGACTTGGGTTAGCTGCAGTTCTAGGGTGGTATTGTAAGAGAATAGAGAAGAAATCATAATTAATCCTCCATACTGAAGAATTCTTATTGGAGTAATTTATAGCTAATTATTACAGGTAATTAACTGGCATCAGAAATTATAGTTTTAACTTAAACTTTATTTATAAAATAGCATGCATGGTCAAATGGAGTAATGTATTTTAGAAGTTTCAAGTAATTCAGTCATAAAGTGTTTTCTTTTTGTTTAACTTCCTTTCTCTCTCTTGAACCATCAGCATCTTCACGTAACAAACATCACTGACCATCTTCTTTGAGACCAGGGTTGTATCTAAATTGCCCAAGGACAGGACTCTGTTGTGTTGATCTTACCAAGTGTAGAAGGGAACCTGACATATAGACACTGTTAATGGTTGAATGAAGGGATGTGGTGGACGAGGTTTTGATCTAGTAGATGTAGTGCATCAGCCCTACCTAACTCGGTAGTCAGGCATGCCACGTGTTTCCAGGGTCTTGCTTATAAATGGGGTCATCTAACAGATTTCACAGGGCTGTTAGAAAGATTTCAGGAAATGTTGAATGTGAACTTAATTTGAAAAATGGGAAGTGCTATATAAATAAATGGACACATTCCTAATATGTAGTTCTTCTTTAGAGACTGAACCAAAAGAATACAGGGAATCCTCTCAGTTTGGCTATTTATAGACAATGAATAGTGGTTTTTTTTTTTTTTTTCTCCTTTGAGGGGTGAGACTGTTTTCTCTACCTATAAATAAAGATACTTGGTACAGCTAGGGGTCTCAAATGGAAGTTTTACAAGTATAGTTTATTCAGTAATAGAAAATTCAAGAGGACCTCTTTAGTCTATTCCTTTTCTTCTTAGATCTCTATTCCATTTCTGACATACTTGTCTTCATTCTTGCCCACTTCCCCCACCCCTTAGAATATAAATAACAAATACCCATAGAACTTTCATGGGTAGCATTAACTTGCATGATATCCAAAACTGGAATAAGGCTAATCTAGAGTCTTTTGTTAAGTCTATGTCATGAGACTGGGATGTTAAATAACCAAGTAACGATCAAAAAGTTTATCTAAGTAATATGAAACACCCAATAATGTGGCTCAGTTAATTTGGGGCCAGTTAATAAAAGCTTATCTTGCCTTAAGATTTTTGAATGTCCATAGCTATTGAATCAGGACAGGCCACACTTGAGCCTGGGTTTAGTTTTCACCCACAGTGTCACCCTGCACATCTGGCCATCTTGGGTCATGTTTCCCTGTGACTGTCTCTCATTTCCCCTGGGAAGATGTCCTAAGCAAATGTGAAGAGTGAAGAGATACTGCTTCTTTATGGAGTTTTTCCTCTTATCTTCATATGACATCAGTTCCCATTCTTGTCTCAGTTGTTATGATGGAGTGTTTCTCTCTAAATTTAGCCAGTGAAGAAGGAAGTTGTCAGCTAACCCAGTGCTCTGAAGGTGGCCTTTTTCATTAGCAAAAGCCACACAAATTGAACTGAGACGTTAAGAACCTTATCAAGTGTCCGTCACCTGGAGCCTGTCCAGTTTCTCCTTGCGTGGCCCGAGATGCTATCTCCATCAGCTCGTGTTTCCCGTCTTGAGGTGCTCTGTCAGATTCAGAACACAAAATTAAAACTGAGTCCATACGGTTCATTTTAGGTAAGCTTTGTAAAGGGTTCCCTTTCTTGTGGGAGAAGTAATCTGGAATCACGCTAAAATGTTTCTATGGAGACAGGGTCTCTTGACATTTGCCCTTATCTCTGTGTGCTGGAAATCGAAGCTGCATCGTCAGGGCCGTGTGCTTCCATCACAGCCTCGCTTTGCTTCGGGACTCAGGATAGCTCCAGCGTGTGCCTCATTATCGGGAAGGATGTTGAGCACAGGAAGTAACACACTAATAGGGACTGTGTTCCCGTGAAATGAACTTTCCATCCCTTTATATCCAGCAACATGGATGTTATTTGCCAGATATTCCCAAACAATCGCCCTTGCTTTTATTTTGCCAATTATGCATGTGTTTCTGTTTGGTTTAGTTTTGTTTTACATTTCTACCGTGATTAGAAATAAGCTTATTTATTAAAATAAGCATTAAGTTACATGACAGTACATAACATTTGTTATAATGGAGACATAATTGATATGCTATTTTGTTATCTACCCTAATGAGAAAAAATAGATTCTCCCAAAGCAGTTGTTTACTGCTTTTCACAAAGCTCTGATGATTGATTGCATTGTCTTTATGGCAGTAGAATTTTCTTTCGGTAGGTGCTCATCCTTGCTTCTTGGGGCCTCTGTGTGTTTAGTCACTCTTTTGTGTCTAACTCTTTGCGACTCCATGGACTGTAGCCCACCAGGCTCTTCTGTCCATGGGGTCTCCCAGGCAAGAATACTGGAGTGGGTTGCCATTTCCTCCTCCAGGGGATCTTCCCTGCCTCGGATCGAACCTGCATCTCTCGCATCGAAGACGGATTCTTTACCCACTGAGCCATCAGGGAAGCCCTGGAACCACTACGAAACAGTCAATTTCTGCAAGAATTTGTAGACACCTTTCCTGAGACACTAGGCCTTGATCAGAGATGATTCAGATGCTGAATCGTGAACTAAATATATGGAGCACTTGCTCAGTGCAGGCGCAGTGCTGAGGGCTGAGGGTGCAGTAGTGGGATGAGCTTTCCACCTGGCCTTTGGAGATGTGTCCTGTACAAGGAACGGCTGACACCGATAGCAGCTCTCGTTCTCTTTTTTTCCTTTCCCTCAACCACTGTCCTCAACCCTTTTGGCACCAGGGACTGGTGTCATGGAAGACAGTTTTTCCGCAGACCGGGGTGGGGGCGTTTTGGGGTGATTCAAGCACATGGCATCTATTGTGCACTGGATTTCTATTATCAGCCCCGCCTCAGATCATCAGGTGTTAGATCCCAGAGGCTGGGGGCCCCTGCCTTAAAACAAGCATCATGATGTTCAGGGGCCTGAGGGGGTGTGGCTGGGAAATGCTTTCCTGGGGATGTGACATGTCAAAGCCTCAGCAAAAGTTCGGCTGGTGATAGTGGGGGAGGAGGGCAGGGAGCAGCCCAGACCACAAGAGCTGCTGTAGGAAGGCCCTGAGACCGGACGGGGCTCGTGACATAAGAGGTGCTGGCAGACCATCGTGGTGGGAGTGGAGTGCAGGGAAGTGAAGAGAGAAAATGTAAGCTGAGTGACTCAAGAGACTAGGGTCGAGGATGGTTGGGAAGCATTTGAATAGTTTAGGCAAAGGAGTGGCGTGACTTTGGACAGGAAAGCCTCAAGGTATTGTCTGAATTGGCTTACACGACTGAGCGTTTTATGAAATCTGGCGAGATTTGGAAAGTTGAAATAGCGATTTTAGAAATTCTTTGGCATGTTAAAGTTAGGCTTTAGCATTTTCTTCAGATAATTCTTTAACTTGTTCAGTCACTGAGTTGTCTGATTCTTTGTGACTCCATGCACTACAGCATACCAGGTCCCCCTGGCCCTTTAGCTTAAACTTAAAAATGTTTCCTCCTGCTTCTCTCATTAACATCCTGAATTTCTTGTGTGACCTCCTTTGAGAGGCAGAAGTTTAACATGTGGCCACACACATCATTGTGCTTAATTTACTTTGAAAATATAAGGCGTTGATAGTCTCATGTATTTATAATACATGGCGCTTTAAACTAGTGTATAATGGCAAGTGTCATGTGTTTGATTTTTGGAGCTCCTGTCACTCTGTGTTGAATACTTGTGAGTTTATTATTTTTCCACTTCTTACAGCTGTAAGATTGTAGTTCAGTGAACTGGGGTGAGTGTTTAAAAGTATAAATCATATGACATTCAGGCTTTAGTCATCTTGTGTGTGCTTGTGTGTTCATATACATGTGTAAGTATGCACATGCAGTGTGACCATGTGTGATCTTCCATTTTCATTGCATTTTTGGATAATGAAGTGGAATCAGGAAAAGGATACTCTCGCAGTATGAGTTGCTAGTGTGTGCTGAAGTTGATGACCACAAGTGGTGGGGTGTCTCATCTTCAGGGTAAAACCAGGTATGTATTCTTACAGGAAGCAGAGAGATCTGATTGAGAAGCAGAGCTCGAGGCAATGCCAGGTGTCCATGTTAGACTCAGGAAGCGGGTAGGAGGAGTATTAGAGGAACTCTGAAAGCCTACTACCTTCCTCCCCTCAGAGAGAGAGACCTCTTTGCTTTGTGTGATTGGGAATCTCAGCCCCTCTGCTGCTCTGTGTCCAGGCACCTGTGGGGAGCTTGCTTATGGAACAGTCCACCTCTTTACGTCGTGGCTGTTGTCCGTTTTCTTAGAGGCAGCTTGGGCTAATACCTATACTAGTGCAGAAGAAACTCATGCTAGGTACCTGTTCAGATTAACTTAGTCTTTATTTATAAATAATGAACCAGCAATCAAGTCTCACTTGTGGTTTGAGAAAACTTAAGAGCATGAACAAAATAGATCAATGACTTTGTAGAAGGAAGTAACTATGGGAATTGAGAGATCAGTGTGTTCCGATTCAGGAGGGTAATACAGTTTTCAAACAAGAACAGCTTGCTCAGAAGAGCAGTGGTCAAAGTATCACTATTTTTAGCCATTTTTAACTTCTTGAAAGTACTGAAGTAAAAATGGAGAGGGCTAAGAACCAAGCCACTTCTCTGAATTAGGCAAAGGAATCTCCCCAAAAGAGAAAACTGAGAGAAGTTACAGGAGGAGAAGGGGACGACAGAGGATGAGATGGCTGGATGGCATCACCGACTCGATGGACATGAGTTTGGGTAAACTCTGGGAGTTGGTGATGGACAGGGAGGCCTGGCGTGCTGCGATTCACGGAGTCCCAAAGAGTCGGACACGACTGAGCAACTGAAGTGAACCGAGGGCATTTAGAGGACAGACTCAGAATCTCTTCTCTTTAACAGTTGTAGAAACAGGAACAGATAGTTTAAAGGAAGAAAGAATCAGTAAATAACGGAAGAAATTTTCTTTGAGCTGAAAAAAGACAAGCCCTCAGCATACACTAGGATAGATGAAAAAAGACCTTGACATCCTGATTTAATTCAGATTTTCCAGGGTTAAGGAGAAAATCCTAAAAATGTGCTAAGGAAGAAATAAGTTCTCTTCAACATTAGTAGACCTTAGACATTGCTTAAGTATTTAATTTTGGGTGCAAGATGGGGAATACTATCTTTAAAGTTTTGAGGGAAAGTTCATTTCAAACTGTAATTTTGTACCCAGGCAAATAATAAGTTATGGTGACAAGTGGAAGAAGTTTTTGAATCTGTGAAGACTTAGAAAATTGTACTTTATGTACCTTATTTTCATGATGGAAAAAGTAACAGGAAAAAGATGCATCAGTTCTCAAAAACATTGGCCACTGAGATGACCTAGGAGAAGGCAAGGAATATAAGAAAACGAGTTGACTCTGCAGGCTGGCAATGTTTGGTTCTAGTGCCAAACAATTACTTCTCTTTCTGCTTTTTTTTTTTTTTTTTTTGGTCCTTTCACAATGCTCAGTTCTCCAGTTAATGATACTTACTACACGAAAACACTGAAATGCCACATTTATGTGGCTTAACAGCCAGTGGTCACCTTAAAGCAGGTTTAGCACAGAACGAATTCATAGGAAACCTTGACAAAATTGAGATAGAACCATCAAATCTGCAGACAGAGGGTTGGAGAGGGTGAGCATGCCCTAAATGTCGAAACTTCTCACTGCAGGGAGTCAGGTACAAGCAAGCTGGTGGTTTGTCTACTTAAAGTTGCACTTACATGTGAATTACATAGTTGTTCTGAATTCCAAAGCAACACTCCTGGAAAAGGGATCTGGCTGTTTTGGACTTTTATGTATATTTTAATGTTCTTCTCCATGGAGATATTTTAATAAAATCATGGAGGTGTTTAGTTTTAGGGTCGAAAAATGTTTCTGCTTTGTCAAAACTTGGCTGTTTAGGTTTACTTTCTACCACCACTCAAGATTAGTAGGTCAGAGGCCTTTTCTGCCACTGGAATGTCGGCCACATATATTGTGTCCCTTCCTGACAGAAGAGGATCCTAGCTCATGAGATACTAGACAGGCAGGATGGTCCAGAATCCATTTCTAGCACTCTTCTCTTTTGGAACTTCTGCATGCTGTCTGTTGGCCTCCTGGGCTTGGATTCTTAGCACACTGTGTGTTCTTGGGCAGAAAGACTCTTATCGGTTATCTGGGCTTCCCAGGTGCCTCAGTGGTAAAGAATCCACCTGCAGTTCAGGAGACCTGGGTTTGATCCCTGGGTGGGGAAGATCCTGTGGAGAAGGGAAAGGCTACCCACTCTGGTATTCTTACCTGGAGAATTCCATGGATAGAGGAGCCTGGTGGGCTGACAGTCCATAGGATCACAAAGCGTCAGACAAGACTGAGCGACTAACACTTTCTTTAAAGTCTGTCCTTAGTGTTGGTTGGGGGGAACCCACTATATTGATGTGAGGTCATGTAGCTTGTTTCTTCATAGCCTCAGAATCGGTAACATCTTCCCTGTCTTATCACTGCCGTGTAGAACTTGAGAGTTGTTCTGACCAGCTGTTATGACTTGGCTCTCGTCAAAATTGAGAACAGCTGTGTGCAGTCCGCGTGACACCATTGCATCACTGACAGAGCCTTAAGTCACTCTTTTCCCTTGCTCTTTGCGGGTTCCGTTATTACTTTCACGTAGGCCCTCTTCTCACATTCTGTGGCCATCTTCACTGCCCTTAAATTTGATGTAAGCCATAGCAATCAGACCTGGGGGGAAAATGACTTCTCCGCAAGGGAATTTTTAAACATGCCTTTGAAGTCTAGTTACTACTAAGTTTAGATTTATTTTTAATCTCCCCTGTTAATTGCAGATGGCAAGTCTGATGATGATGATGACTTGTGAAGCTGTAGAGGTCACTCCAGCCCTGGATAACACTGGATTTGGTCCATGTGCACTTAAAGCTGGCAGCTTATCTTCAGTTCTGACCAGTGATTAAGTAGAAACAAGTTGACAATCCACAGAATTTCTCTTACCAGCCCTCATTTCCCAGCTGGACTTGTAGACCATTGTCCTGGTTAGAGAAGACCCGAGAAGGACCCAGTAGTAGCTGCGAGAGAAGAGTGTTCAGCATTTGGTCTCGGGACTGGTGAGGGTCTGAGAAGTAGCAAAGGCCTAATGCCTGAATCGTGATCATGAACCCTTTAACCAGGAATGTTAGTTTATCTATGAAGTTCAGATTAAGAGTGATTATGAAACTGATCCTTACAGAATAAATATTAAGTAATGCTCCTTCGTGGTGAAATTTTGTAAGTCGTATTCAACAAGTATTAAACGTTTATCTGCCAACCTTTGGGTATATACACCATCTTTTAGTTCCTTTCAAGGAACTAAATGTATTTGAAAGGAACCAATGTATTTAAAATCTTAATCCTAATGTTGCAGTTACTTTCTTGACCATCTCTGGGCATTATTTATATGGTTAAATGAACTCTTTCATTAGATGTTTCTTAATGGTGGCAGTCAGGTTTTTATAAATTATTTATAAACTATTACACTTGAATATAATTAGGAGTTTAAATACTGAGTATCAGCATGCTCTGGGATCATAGGTATATATATTATATTTATGTATAAAACATATATCATAATTTTAAATCATTACATTTGTCATCATAGGTAGAATGAACTGAACTTGTCGGAAAAGATTCAGGTTAACCTGGTAGGTTTTTCTAGCTGTAATTGGAAGATGGAGAGACTTGGGTTTGAGGAGTAACTTCCTCTGATTAGGTAGCCTGTAAGAGTACACCAATTAAGGACCTCATCATCTGGTTCTTTAATCTTTCTGTGAATCCACTGGCACATGCATATGAGTTGAATCCTCTTTACTTTGTATTTGGGAAAGAGCACTAATGATCACCTATTTCAGAGTAGCAATAGGACCTCCTAGATCCCGTATGCTTGTTTATCAGGCCATGGAGAAATTAATGCTACTGAAGACCACCAAGTAATAACAGTGGATCAGATAAGCCACAAGCCATGATGTTACTACTCCAGGGGCCTGGCACAGGTGGGAGCCAAGTCAGCAACGCTTACATCCTGTTAACTTAAGTCCAGAAAACCTTCACCTCTGTCTGTGCAGTCAGTTTGTAATAGTGAACCTGTGAAATGCTGTATTTGCCCATGGTTTTTAATCCCCATGTTTAAGCTTAGTCCAAACATTTGAGTACATCTGTGTGCCAAGCATTTCTACAGACTGTGGATACATAAAGCTGTAATATGATCACCTAGGAAGTTTATTCTGGAGAGGATGGTTTGTGAAAACAGAGCTCTTCCTGCCCCAGTGACTTGTGGGCTTGGATCAAAATGCTGTGGTCTGGATACAGCTTCTTGCCAATACGAGAAGAGTTAATGTCGCCCGTCCTTCAGTGATCCTGGAGCCCCCTGTAACTGGTATTAGTAAAGGGCTGTGTAGTTGAATTCCTCAGCTTGGCTTAAAACTGAGGGCTGCCTGTTTGCTAAGTTGTTTCAGTCATGCCTGACTCTTTACAACCCTATGGACTGTAGCCTGCCAGGCTCCTCTGACTGTGGGGATTCTCCAGTCAAGAATACTGGAGTGGGTTGCCATGCCCTCCTCCAGGGGATCATCCCAAACCGGGGATTGAACCCGTGACTGTTGCATCTCCTGCACTGGCAGAGGGGTTCTTTACCACTATCTCTGTCTGGGAAGCCCTGAGGGCTGCCTACCTGTTGTATAAAAGAATAAAATAGGAAGGATTGAGTGTGTGTTAATCTCTCCTTGTTTCCTTTTCCTCTGCTTTCTGGGACTCTATGGGAAAGAACATCATTATTTAAGAGTCAGAGATATGATTTAGGAGCCTGTGGTTTTGAAGAAATAGTATTTCTTAGAAAATCTGTCATTTGGGACATTTGTTTCCTCTGAGATAGTCTTTGGGTAAATAATTGAGAACTGTTGACCTATCCTGGTCAAACCATTGAAGGGTCAAGATTCACTACTTTGTTTGAGTTGGTAACAGCTGAGGAAAGATTAAGCCTGGGGACTCATTTAAATGAGCTATAATGTAAAAAGCATACGCATCATTTTGAGAAGAGAGGCTAAACTGCCTAAGTATTAGGAAAAGTGGATCATTTCTGTATCTTCCTTTCTTCCACCCAGCTTCCAGGACATTTTCCCTCAGAATTTAATAAAATGTCTTTGCCTCAACTTGCTGTCACTTTTCTGTCAGTTCAGTCACTCAGTTGTGTCCGACTCTTTGCGACTCCATGTATTGCAGCACGCCAGGCCTCCCTGTCCATCACCAACTCCTGGAGTTCATTCAAACTCACGTCCATCAAGTCGGTGATGCCATCCAGCCATCTCATCCTCTGTCGTCCCCTTCTCCTCCTGCCCCCAATCCCTCCCAGCATCAGTCTTTTCCAATGAGTCAACTCTTCGCATGAGGTGGCCAAAGTACTGGAGTTTCAGCTTTAGCATCAGTCCTTCCAAAGAACACCCAGGACTGATCTCCTTTAGAATGGACTGGTTGGATCTCCTTGCAGTCCAAGGGACTCTCCAGGAGTCTTCTCCCACACCACAGTTCAAAAGCATCAATTCTTCGGCGCTCAGCTTTCTTCACAGTCCAACTCTCCTTTTCTGTAGTTTTCCTTAAAAAAATGTTCTGTGGTTTGTGAATACATGCTGCAGACTTCTGTCACACTTGCCACAGCCCTGCCTGTTACCCTCCTACGATCACACCTTCTCTTCCAACTAGAACACAGGAACACAAGAATGCTACACAGATTTGCTCCAGGTCTGAGAACTAGCAGCTGGCAGAATGGAGACTGGAACTCTGGTGTCCAGTGTCTTTCAGTCTTGTGTGTCTTTACTACAGCATGTTAGGAAAAAATGACAGTGAAGAAGCATGCTATCGGCCATTATTGTTATATCTCAACCTCTGACATACCCTTGCAATAGAATATTAATCCTATGTATTTATAAGAGGAAATATTAAAAAACTGGTATGTGTATTATTAGTCCAAGGGTTGGCAAATTATGGCCATATCTGGCCTCCTACCTGTTTTTGTATGGCCTCTTTCACATTTTAAAATGGTTGAAAAAAATTAAAAGAACAGTATTTCATGACCCATATTTTCTATTAAATTCATCTCTTGGTATATAGAAAGTTTTGTTGGTGCATAGCCATAGTCACTCATGTGTGTTTTGTCTATGGCTAACTTCATGCCATGATGGTAGAGTGGGCAGAGTTGAGTGGTTGCAGCACAGACCTAATGGTGGCAAAGCCTGAAATGTTTACTGCCTGGCCCTTTACAGAAAATGTTTGCCAGTTCTTGTGTTGGCCTGTTGCTGTGGTCTCTGACTTTTGTTGGCATTGAACACAGCCATGTAGCCCTTCCAGACTGCCATCTAACTCCTCTTACTAAGATTGTACCCTGGATCTCTCAAATTCCCTAGTGGCAAATAACCTTCAGTCACTAGAGTTTTTATTTTTTCCCTTACTATATATAACAAGTGGTCACTCTGACATTTCTATGGATAATACAACCACCACAGTTCAACTGTCTTAACCCAATAGGACATAAATGCCCTTTAGAGAATCATGAAGAGGACACTTGCTAATGTCATGTGTTCTATTTAGGATTGCCTATTGAGATTAGTTTTCTTCCAGAGAGATGCTGTCTAGACTCGCCTACATGATAGCTTATACTTGTCCCAAGTCATTACCACTTCACAGATTCTTTATTCCAGCCTCTGCCTTCTCAGCATGTTTGTTGCCTTTTAATTTACAGATAAGAGGCCACAAAACCCACCTTCATCTCCTGCCGCCTCTGCTGGTTCTCCCTTTCCCACACTTAAATGCTCCTTCCTTAAGCCTCTTCTCTTTTCCTTGCTTACAGTCTCATCGGGTGCTTTCGTTCATGCCTGTGGCTTCACCTAACAGTTACTTGTTGATGTCCTCTGGTCTCTCTGTCTCTAGCCCTCTCTCCTGAATTCTGACTCTACTGGGCACCAGCATGTAGGCATGTCCTTGAATTCAGTTCATTTTTTCTTAAGCATGCTTGTCTCATCTCCCCCATTTTAGTGGATGACATCTGTGTCTTAGAATCCGTGATGTTGGCCTTGCCTGCCTTCTTTCCTCTGCTGCCTGTATTCATTGAGTCACCAGGTATCTCCACTTCAGCTTAGGTGTCACTTAACACGTTCTCACCTTGTGTTCTGCTAATACTTAATTTGGTGCCTTGTGAGGTCTCTACCAGCTCCGCTGTGAAGCCTCCTAACCAGTCTCCCAGTCATCAGTCTCTATCCAATTAGTGCATCATCTGTATGGCTGTTTATGCCATCATAAAATAGCATAGCTGGTCATGACTTTCTCCTTTACAAAGTCAAAACACTAATTAAATATTAAAGCCAATACTGTATACTAGCAGTCGCCAACCTTTTTGGAACCAGGGACAAGTTTCCTGGAAGACAATTTTTCCACAGACTGGAAGTGGGGGGGCTGGTTTCAGTTTGATTCAAGTGCCTTACCTTTATTGTGCGCTTTATTTCTGTAGTTACTACATCAGTTCTGCCTCAGATCACCAGGCATTCGATCCCGGAGGCTGGGGAACCCTGCTGCCTGTGACAGGACATAAACGGATCCTCCCAGCGTCTCTCGCCCTGATTCTTCTCCACATTCCCTTTGCTTCTGTCCTAACATTGGCCATCTCCTGAATATGCATCTCTTGTTCATGTCTCTGTGGCTTTGCATGTGTGATGCAGTTGAGCAGTTACTGGGAAGCACTCTTATAGTTCTTCAGCCGGTCTCAAGATGGACTGACATGTCTCGACTCATCTTTGTCTTCAAAGATACAGTAAATTGTAGTTATAACAGGTTTAAGAAAGTTGGCAGAATCATTTAGATGTGAAAGTAGGAATGGTAGAATGGTTTGAAACAGGGGAATATTAGTAAAGCTGCCAAGATTTTAGCCACATTGAACGTTTATGTGTTGGACATTGTATTAGGTACTCAACTGGCTCTGTCTATAATGAGGGGAAAGTGTGAAAATGATGGTTTCCACAGTATAGTGTTGCTTTATTTTGAACTTTTTTAGGTTGATGCATACTGTCCTTTTGAGGATTATCACTAGGATTTTCACATTAGATCAGTTATTCTTTTTATGTGAATTAAGCCATGCTGAATTCTTAGATTTTGATTATATGCATGGATATATATATGTGTGTGTGTGTGTGTGTGTGTGTATATATATATATATATATATATACAACAAAAATTCGAATATTTACAATGAGTCTAAGCAAAGATGATCAAGATACTGAGTGTCATTATTTCTGGAAATATTTTTGTTAGGAATATTTAGTGTGGAAAATTTTAAATATTTACATTCTTTTTTAAACCTCTCCCATTACCTATTCTTTATGATTTTTCTTGACATTATCACCACTGGAGCATTTATCAAATTGATTTTTGCAGAGGAAGTCATACTTTGCTTAATGATGTATAAAAAATAGCTTCACAGATAGAGTGTAATTTATTTTTTTAAGTTAGACAACTTTGAAGGTGTACATAAAATAACTTGACAGGCCATTAGACACTCAAACTAGCTTCTCTAGGAAGATGAGGGATCCATCCACAATTTAGTATTGCTACTTTGTCACATTTATTTCAATAGAAAATGCTTATTAGATAGAAGGTGGCAAAGTTGAAAGCTTCAGTTCAGTTGCTCAGTCGTGTCTGACTCTTTGCGACCCCATGAATCACAGCACACCAGGCCTCCCTGTGCATCACCAACTCCTGGAGTTCACCCAGACTCATGTCCATCGAGTCAGTGATGCCATCCAGCCATCTCATCCTCTGTCGTCCTCTTCTCCTCCTGTCCCCAATCCCTCCCAGCATCAGAGTCTTTTTCCAGTGAGTCAACTCTTCGCATGAGATGGCCAAAGTACTGGAGTTTCAGCTTCAGCATCATTCCTTCCAAAGAAATCCCAGGGCTGATCTCCTTCAGAATGGACTGGTTGGATCTCCTTGCAGTCCAAGGGACTCTCAAGAGTCTTCTCCAACACCACAGTTCAAAAGCATCAATTCTTCGACGCTCAGCCTTCTTCACAGTCCAACTCTCACATCCATACATGACCACAGGAAAGACCATAGTCTTGACTAGACAAACCTTTGTTGGCAAAGTAATGTCTCTGCTTTTGAATATGCTATCTAGGTTGGTCATCACTTTTCTTCCAAGGAGTAAGCGTCTTTTAATTTCATGGCTGCAGTCACCATCTGTAGTGATTTTGGAGCCCCCAAAAATAAAGTCTTGACACTGTTTCCACTGTTTCCCCATCTATTTCCCATGAAGTGATGGGACCAGATGCCATGATCTTCATTTTCTGAATGTTGAGCTTTAAGCCAACTTTTTCACTCTCCACTTTCACTTTCATCAAGAGGCTTTTGAGTTCCTCTCCACTTTCTGCCATAAGGGTGGTGTCATCTGCATATCTGAGGTTATTGATATTTCTCCCGGCAATCTTGATCCCAGCTTGTGCTTCTTCCAGCCCAGTGTTTCTCATGATGTACTCTGCATATAAGTTAAATAAGCAGGGTGACAATATACAGCCTTGATGTACTCCTTTTCCTATTTGGAACCAGTCTGTTGCTCCATGTCCAGTTCTAACTGTTGCCAATACCAATTGTATTCTTAACAAGAAAGCTTTAGAAACTCTTTAGATGTGGGCAGTGGGGTACAGGACAGGGGATAAGGGTACGAGTGAGATAATCTGTAGTACCTTCCAGATGTTGTATTTGGTGAAAGCCACTGCACTACTTGAGAAAGGAAGAGAGCAACACAGTTAAAGTGGTCAGTGACCACCACAAGCCTGCTGGTGATGCTCAGAGCAAGCTGGCTGAGGGCGGCATGGGTGGCTGGAAGTTGGTGAAGGAATAGATGTGATGCTTTAGCAAGAGATGGCCAGGGTATTGATCAAGGAAGTGGCTGTAGGACCACACGGTGCAGACAGAAAAGTGTTCTGGTGGAAAGTTGAACTTAGGTATTTAGGGATGAACGACTTGCCAAGTCAAGACTTGCCAAAAAAGTCTGTTTAATCCAAGTTGAAGAAGCCCTTTACTTAAAACTCTGGAGTAGGAAGATAGGAATATTAGCTGTTTAGAAGTTTATCACTCATTTTGGCCTTCATCAAAAAATTGTCTTGCTCCTTTCTTCAGTTCACTCACTCAGTCATGTCTGACTCGTTGCGACCCCATGAACTGCAGCACGCCAGGCTTCCCTGTCCATCACCAAATCCCAGAGCTTGCTGAAACTCATGTCCATTGAGTTGGTGATGCCATCCAACCATCTCATCATCTGTCATCTCCTTCTCCTTCTGCCTTCAATCTTTCCCAGCATCAGGGTCTTTTCCAATGAGTCAGTTCTTCGCATCAGGTGGCCAAAGTGTTGGAGCTTTTAGGACTGATTTCCTTTAGGATTGACTGGTTTGATCTCCTTGTAGTCCAAGGGACCCTCAAGAGTCTTCTCCAAAATCACAGTTCAAAAGCATCAGTCCTTGGACACTCGGGTTTTTTTATGGTCCAACTCTCATATCCATATGTAGATTCTTAGGGTCATTCTGATCATCATATTAAGCCTCTCAAATAATTTGACATCCTTATATGCAGAAAATCCATTAAATTAATTGGAAAAAGCAAAACTGCCTTGTGAAAAGTTCTTTTGTTTGTTTCTAATCTCTATGAAAATGCTTCCCGTTAAAGTTGTTGCAGTTCTTCAGCTACAGAGTGAAGAATAACTGGGATGCAGTGGCTTCCACTGTCCTCCCCTCTCCTCCTCCACCACAACCTGGGCACTAATACAACATCATTGTTTTGTTTGCTCGCCTCCGCAACAGTTCTCCTCCCTTTTCTTAAAATCCTCCATGCCGAGAGGACAATGCAGGGCTTTCTTTCTCGCAATAGATGCTAATTGTGTTCTTAGTTGGGATCTTGCTGTCATAGCCACAATCACTGTGCCATTATGCTGGGTGGCTGGGTCACAGAAGTCATTGTGCAGAGTAATGAATGCTGTTTAGTTGTGATGCGTTGTCGCCTGCATCTGTGGGTGAGAACACGCAGTCACTGTGATCTGGTGAGTGATCAGACTGGTGTGACAGAACATCATCTGTTAAGCAGGTGAGCAGTCACAAAGAGAAGTTGGGTGTTTCTTTTTTCTTTAGTATAGAATTGTTAATGAGCAACTTTGAAGGTATGAAACAAACTGCATAGTGGGTGTTGCATCTTAACTGCTATCTCTCAGTGTATCTGGGGCTCAGTTTACATATCTGGTGGTTTAGGGCAAGGAAAACCAGCTCTGCACATCTCTGCTCTGGGCAGGTTGGGAAGGACTCCTTAACCCCCAGAGAATTGCATGTTGGATAAGGGTCGTGACTGGTGTCAACCAGGAACGTGGCTTCCTGGCAGAGTCCAGTTCTTGAAAAGTGTGGATTCTGAAAACGGAATTGCTGAATGCAAATTCCTCAGCTAGTTCTTCCATCTACATAGGGAACAGGTACTTCTGTAGTTGTTCATATGGGATGTACTATTTCTCAATAATTCTTGCTGAAGTAACAGGAAGCATTTTCCTCTTGTAAATAACCTTGGTGATATTTTGCAAGGACCTCACCAGCCCTGGGATTGAAGCTCGTTAAGTTTCTTGCCTGCCCACAGCCCACAGCTTCTTCTTTTCCACCCCACTGCCCCCCATTTTTGAACACTTTTCAGCTATTTGCTCATTAGCATCGCTCATTAAAAGTGTCCTGGGGAGTGCATTTCAGAGCAGTCCTTTTTATACATGTTTCTTCAAGTTTTGTCAGATTTCCAGCAAATATAACCAAGTTACTGCTTAAAGTGAAACTTAATTTAATTTATATTTTTTATGGAGAAGGGAAATATGTTAATTAGGACGTGTGAGATAATGTACAGTTAGATCACCTGCCCATGCAGGTACATTCCTCCTTGTTCCTTGCCTGTTCAGCTGCTAAGTTGTGTCCGACTCGTCGCGACCCCATGGACTGTAGCCCACCCAGCTTCTTTGTCCGTGAAGTTCCCCAGGCAAGAATACTGGAGTGGGTTGCCATTTCCTTTCTTCCGTATTTTATAGTATTAATTTAATAATATGTGTAATCCTACCTTTAAAAGTTACGTAAATAACATGTTCAGTGCAGAAAATTTGGAAAATATTTTTTTATGAAGAAAAAAATCCAACAGATTATCAATTATCTCTATGCCTGCTATCTAAAATAACTATCAGTAAGTTTTGGTGTATATACACGCTTGTGGTATTTTTATAGATCATTTTTCCATAAAATTTGTTTTGGCCTCAAGCCCATTCAGAAATGTGGTAGTCATTTTAAGTTTCTTCCATAATCCATGAACAAGTTTTCATAAAAATATTTATGTTAATATTAAATGGATTGAAAATAAACCTTAGGAAAAAACTATAGGACCATTAACAGTTAATATTAAAAGAACTGTTTCTGTAATTATAAAGATAAATTGCTTTGAGTTTTTCTTTTGACCTTAACATTTTATATTATTAAAACATTTAAGTTTTTTGTGCAGAAATAGAAAAACAGAAAACATTCATAATGAGGAAATTCAAGACAAATTTTCACTGTTACATAGACATACTGATTGTGATCAAGGTCCTTCTGATTGGTTTGTTCTTCATGGTGGTAGAAATAGGACCCTTATTCACAAATAGCCCATTTTTACATATTTTTCCCCAAGATAAATGAGAGGCAGTTAAGAGTGAAAAGTTGCTGTGTCTCTTCATTTTTTTTAACCTCTTCCCTTTCTCTCTCTGACCAGTCCACGTTTGCTTCTGTATGGCTAACTGCTGCTGTTTATTTTCTGCTTCTGTGACAGCCAGCCGATGGCGAAGTCTCTTCCCTTCAAATGTCTCACTGGCTTTTCCTTATAGTCCTGTGGCGAGACTCAGCCCTTATAGCAATGGCATTAATACTCCCAGCTTCTCTAAAACCTCAAATAAAGCAATACTAACACCTGAAAGAACAGGTAATATTTCAACTTCTTGATTAGCTGCTTACTTTGTGAATCGGTCACCAAACACAGCTTAAAAAATAATCCACCTTTCATTGCAAAGCTCGAGGGTAATTTTATCATGATGGGGAGTTTGCTGCATACCTACTTTGTTCGAAAAAGGCTAGCATTAATTTATACTTTAATATCATTAATCTGCTCTTCATTTTGTATAGCAGGCAGCTTTCCCTCCTTATCAAATGTGTATATTACATATATGTATTTCCAAATGTGCTTTTAAAATTAAATGTCGAACAAAATAGAGGTAATTTCATTATGGTTGAAGATTATAAGACTTTTATATCTTGTTTAAAAACTTTTTGATCACTTTTTAAGTCAGGGTTATATAGAAAGAATAGTCATAGTAGCTTTTTATGTGATGGCCGTCTCAACAGTTTCTTCATTGTTTGAGCACTGGTGTGATTCCATTCTTATAATTTTCTCTCTTGGGTCCTTTCTTCCTTGGTTGTCTTATCTCAAGTCACTACTTACTTTCATGAGTGACTTCTAGTCTCCTGTGGGGACTCTGTCATCACAGATAGAGTGGTCAAGGTTTATGAAGGTTTTGTGTGTGCTTTTGTGTGGACGTGTGCCTTTTATGTATGATATTCTTATCCATGTGTGGCACTGCTGTTTGCACCTGTTTAAAAAATGTACCAGATTAAAATTTATTTTAAAATATATAATCCATTATTACCAGCAACAGGAGTGTCTGATTATTAATTGGACGTGTACAGCATGTGCCTCTTAATGCCTGTAGGTATATAGTTAAGCTAATAGGATGCAGGTTTAGCATGATTGATTTTTCTTGTCTTATGGTGGTAAAAAATACACGTAACGTGAAATCTACTGAAATCTACCTTCTTGATAGTTTTTTGTAGTGTACAGCAGAGAGTGGTTTTTTGAACTATAAAAACTCAATTTGAAAAACAGAAAATGAGTGGTTTTGTGTATATGAATTACAAACACATGAAAACATGCATATTGTCTTGCCATTGTCTTGTCACAGTGGTGTGCTGGTCATTTTTTTTGGTGACTTATGAAAACAGGAAAAATACAGAGGAGTCTCTTTTTTTTTCTTTTTTTATATATCCATCGGCCACTCTGTGTCCTGTGATTGGAGAATGCCTTGATTTGCTGACTGTTGATGTATAAACTGTAAAGCACTTACAGATATCAGTTCTTTAGAGTTAATAACAAACGTGTTTCCTTGTTTTTAGGTTACACATCCAGGGGCTCCCCTCTCAGTCCCCAGTCATCCATAGACAGTGAGCTGAGTACTTCCGAGCTGGAAGATGATTCTATCTCCATGGGATACAAGTTACAGGACCTCACAGATGTTCAGATCATGGCTCGTCTGCAAGAAGAAAGTATGTTCCTCTTTTTAAACTAGAAAATGTCTTACACTAGAGGCTTCTACTTGAAATCTAAGATTTCAGGCATTTCTCCCCCAGGTAATGGGCAAACAGTTCTATTCTTTCTCTTATACCATCCTACTCTGGAGGTGGAGCAATTAATTAAGTGCTTCTCCGTCTCATGACCATTGTAAAATATTGAGATATACTCCAGCCAAAAGACGTGGATGTAAAAACATTGCCAGTAGAGCCACTGTGGAAACAGTGTGCCAGTTTCTTAGAGTAACTGCCATTTCTATAAGGCCCAGCACATCGTATTCTTGGGCATTTATCCTAGAACGATGGAAACTTGTGTTCAAAAACACAAAAATATGTACATGAATGTTCATAGCAGCTTTATTTATAATAATAGCTAAAAACCAGAATGATCTCTGATGTCCTTCAATAATAAGTGGCCATCAAGCTGGGATACCTCCATACTGTGGAGTACTACTCAGCAAGAAGAAAGAAGAAAGTCTGATAGACGTACCATCTTGGGTGTATCTCCAGGGAATTATGCTGAGTGAAAATGATGCCCCAGTTTGCATACTGTATAATTCCCTTTAGATAACATTTTGGAATGACATTTTAGAAATGGATGGCATAATAGTGGCTGTTGGGCTCAGGGACGTGGGACATGATGTGGGCTCTCAGGAGGGAGGTGGGCATGGTTATAAGAGGGCAGCATGAGGGATTTGGGGAGCCTGTAGCAGTTTGGAGTGTGGTGGTAGTTATACCAGTCTACAGGTGATAAAATTGTATAGAATTTAATACGAACACATGTACATATATATAAATAATACTGGGAAAATCCGAATCAGATGGGTTTGTATAACTGCCAGTATTTTAGTTGTCCTTTTATGCTATGATTTTGCACAGTGATACCATCAAGGGAAAGTGGGCAAAGTGCACAAAAAATCTCTGTTATTCCCAAGAACTACATGTGAGTGTGCAGTTATCTTAATAAAAATTCAACTAAAAATGCCTTCTCAGATGCAAACTTTTTAATATATATAGAGTGGATAAAGAACAAGAACCTGCTGTATAGCAGAGGGAACTATCTCAGTATCCTGAGATGAGCCATAATGAAAAAGAATCACTTTGCCATGCAGTAGAAATTAACAAAACATTGTACATTAACTATATTTCAATAAAAAACATACATTTCTCAAGATAGATAATTATGGAAGAGGAGATAATTAGAAATGGGACCGTTTAGAGGATAATTGGAAATGGTTGTGCAATAAAGTTACAGCTAGTAATCAGAGAGTGAACAACTTCCATGGTATTAATGGTATCAAAAAGCAAAAGAAGATGTAGATCACAGAACTGGGCTAAGCTTATTTTGGAGTTAGCTTCTCAGGCCAACATAAATAGAAATAGCCAAGTATCATTTGGGCAAAAACAGTTTCCTGCTTTTAGAATTGAGCAAGGCTGCTATGAGAAACACTATATTTCTTGTGCAGGATTAAATAAGATAACATTTTGAAAGGAAAAGTGATTATTTTATATTCTGTAACAGTAAACTGACAGTAACTCTTTCTAAAAAATAGGCAGCTGAGAGATGAGATGTCAGCCTCAGGAGTTAAGTAGTCAGGCACAGGCCACTTTAAAAAAAGTTGTGAGTTGGCAGTGAGATAAATAAGTAGACTTGCAGGTTGACTGTTTTTAGATGACTGTCACTGAGGATGACCCCAGAAACTACTGAAGTTTTGAAGTGTCAGCATGCTTTGAAAAAGGTAATATTAGTAACAAAAAGAACAAGAGAAGTGACCTTGTTAGGAAAATATTGTGCCTTAGGTTTTGAACTTTCCTTTGACTTTGAAAGCTGGGGTGGGGAGCAGAAGGAGCGCCTACATGGGCAGAGAGTTGATTTTTTGAATTGTCTTAACTCACAGTTAACTGCTCCTAATGATGATGAATAGGTTTTCCTAAGCACCCTTCCTAAGCATCTCTCCATATTTCATCAGGAATTGCTTAGGGATATTGACAGACACTGATTGATGAACTGGAGCCATGTATTTAATCATCCCTAGAATTAGGACAGTTTTTTTTTTTCCCCTAAAACAGGATAGTCTAGTATTAGCTGTCTGTTTGGTAGGTAAATGTGTCTATTTTCTTGGGTTTTAATAAACTAAGAGCAAGACAGCAGGTCTCCATTTGAATTGTGTGCTTGGCACGAATTTTCCTGCAATATTTGATGAACTAGAACTCAATAATTAAGCCAAACTGAAATGCCTCCTAAGGTAATAGTATTTCCTGTTGTTCTTACAGGTCTCAGGCAAGACTATGCTTCTACTTCAGCATCTGTGTCGAGACACAGCTCCAGTGTGTCACTGAATTCAGGAAAAAAAGGGACATGTAGTGATCAAGAATATGATCGATTCAGCCTGGAGGACGAGGAGGAATTCGATCATTTGCCACCACCTCAGCCCCGTCTTCCAAGATGTTCCCCTTTCCAAAGAGGAATACCCCATTCACAGACTTTCTCCAGCATTCGGGAGTGTAGGAGGAGCCCCAGTTCCCAGTATTTTCCTTCAAATAATTACCAGCAGCAACAGTATTATTCACCTCAAGTCCAGACTCCAGATCAGCAGCCAAATAGGACCAATGGAGGAGGTAGGTTGTATGCCATTTTGGTATCTGATATGCTTAGATCTTTCCTTTGTGGCCAAGAAATAGATTTTAAGGTCAGTGTAAATAATGGGTAAATGTTTCCGAGGTGAACTTAAGTACAGCCTCAAGGCCTTACCAGTTCAGTTGATGTACACTTAAGTCTGTGATTGATCTGCTTTTGATTACGTGTCTCAGACTTAGAGATTTACAGCTTCAAGAAAACCTCTGTGATGTAACAGATGGAGTCAGAAATGGGAAGCATCTTTACGTTGCGCCTGGTATAAGTATAGTGCGGCAGGGTTGTGGGAGTTGAGGGGCTCGTGGAAGAGCTTCATAGAGTTGGAGGCACAGAGCTGCACCCTCCCTTGTCTTTCTTGAAACCCCTCGTCTCTCCCCACCTGCCTTTGGCTCAGAGCGCTGGATGGTGAGCCTGGACGACGGTGCTTGGCGAGGCTGCTGCTCGTGCACGTGGAGACCTAGGGGATGCTGGGGTGTGCTTTCCCCTGACTTCTTGACATCTAGAGTTAGGTCTGCACAGCAGTGCGGATATGGAGGCTGAGGTTGTGTGTGGTAACAGCAAGGTGATGTGTCCTGATGTCAACACAGAGGGTTGGAATATATGTTATTCTCTTTTGTATTTTTTTTCTACCTCCCTCTTCATCATTTATCTTCCTTCCTCACTCCCAGGAGTTATAGATCATGACTGCCAAGAACTATATGGAGAATAATCATGTGATATTTTAGCCTGGTATGTTTTTACGATAATGATCAGTCCAACCCTCACACACAAATCCTGTAGCGTAAGGAGAAACAAGCCATATTTATAGACTTATATTTTTGAATTATTATATAGTACCATTTCTCACACCTGGGCCCAGAAATGATCATTTAAGCAAGTTATTTAAAAATGTTGCAAGGGCAGCAGATACAAATTGTACTAGTCATCACCTGCCAGCATGTACAAAGTTTTTACTTTATCTTCCTCTGTACTTGTAATTTTCATGCTAATTGAGAGATCATTTGAACATATTTAAGGTTTAATAGTTAGAACTTATCTCTGTTTAATACTTTCAGATTTCAAATCTAAAAGAAAACTGTGGTAGGTAAAGTGACTGCCACTGATGACCAATTTATTAAAGCTCATAATACCAAAGACAGTAACTACCGGATCATTAAAACTGCGGGAGAGAGCACCCAGAGTTGTTCCCATGAAGGGTTTTTTTTTTTTTTTTTGTCACATCCTGCCTATCCAGTAGATGCTCCCTCTGCATCTTGATTAGTATTGTCAGTGGGATCATTTTTCCCCCTTAGAAAAGTGGTGTTAACTTACATTCAACACCATTATGAAAAGGACTAGGTTTACATAAACCTGTGTTACGATGGTTCCTATTAGGAAAATGGAAACATATCTCAGCCTGATGTCTGACTGTGGTAGTTTTATTTCTCTAAAAGGGCTGGTCTCTCCATGCAAAGGAAATGGAAGATAACAGCAGTTCTCTGGATTGAACGTCTGGCTGATCAACTTGGTGGCTGAGCACACAAGCTCTGAAGGCTGGCAGCCGCTGAGTTGCCAGTCCGGCCTACCACTCACACCTTTCCCTGTCTCCCATGTCTCTGAGTTTTCATTCATTTGGTTACAAAATGTAGACAAGTAACATCCCTTTCTTAGAAAACTCAGGTATCAAGTCATCTGATATACATTCTCCTTCACGTAACATGTAATCCTTTAACCTAAGTTTGTTATAAGGAATCAATGAAATGATGACCATTTCTCCTGAAACAAAAATTGCTGACAAAGTTAAAAGTGCTAAAAAGTAAAGGTTGTATGCTCATCTCCATTTTTTTTTAAACTTTTACTAATATGGCGCAGATATCTGAATCTTCATTTGTTACCACAGTATTATTTAAACAAAATTGTAGAATAAGAGTTGTAACTTGGAAGCTAATCTATCGATTATTTTTCTAAATTATTAAAATAATGTAGATGGAAGAAAACAATTGTTATAATACTGATCTAATTTAATTAAAAATAAAACAGAAATATGTGGTAATACTTAACTATTTCCATAGCTCCTACACTGCTTGGGTTCAAAAGGGATGGCTCTTCAAAGTCCTTGGAATATTTCTGGGGCTCATGGGATTAAAAGGAGCACTCAGTAGTCCCTCCTTACCTGTGACTTCAGTTACCCATGGTCATCTGCAGTCTGAAAATGTTAAATGGAAAATTCCAGAAATATAGAGTTGTAAGTTTTAAAGCATGCGCTGTCCTGAGTACTGTGAGGAAATCTTGTGCCTTCCTGCTGTGTCCCAGGTGGGACACGCGTCCTCCCTTTGTCAGGTGTATCCAGGCTCTGCATACTACCTGCCCGTCAGTACCTGTGCAGGAGAAACATCCTAAGGTTCAGTGTGTGTGTTAGTCACTCAGTGGTGTCTGACTCTTTGTGACTCCATGACTGTAGCCCTCCAGACTCCTCTGTCCATGGCATTCTCTAGGCAAGAATGCTGGAGTGGGTTGCCATTCCCTTCTCCAGGGGATCTTCCTAATCCAGGGATTGAATCTGGGTCTCCTGCACTGCAGGCATATACTTTACCATCTGAGCCACCAGGGAAGCTTTATAAAGTTCAGTACTATGTATTAATACTATTGATGGATTCAGGCATTCCCGAGGGTCTTGAAACGTATCACCTGCTGTTAAGAAAGGGAGGGACTACTGTATTTTGAGTAGTTTGCTAGGCATGATAAATGATTAAATCTTACAGAACATTTGCTAACTGTAATTTTTAGGATTTGGCGGGGGAGGAGGGCGATCAGCGACATGGTGGTGTTAGCCTGAGGACCTGTATTGACGGGAAGGTTAGCTTTAGATGTTTGGTGGGTAACTGGCTGCTGCCTTTATTCCTTAATGGATCCCTAAAGATGGATAATAGAAGAATAGATTGAGAAACAATGGTCTAGACTATAATCCCACTGAGAGTTGGAAACTCGCCTAACACATTGTATACTATGAGTGAGTGAAAGTTGCTCAGCAGTGTCTGACTCTTTGCGACCCCATGCACTATACAGTCCGTGAAATTTTCCAGGTCAGAATGGGGAGTGGGTAGCCGTTCCCTTCTCCAGGGACTCTTCACAACACAGGGATCGAACCAGGTCTCCCACATTGCAGGCACATTCTTTACCAGCTGAGTCATAAGGGAAGCCCACTGTATAGCATAAATATGCGTTTATTCATTTAGTCCTAAAATGAGGAATGGTGTCCAAGAGGAAGGACTAGCATGCTCACGGATGCAGGGACATGTGAAGTATTTGGAAACCCTGTGGTTCACTCTGGTTGGCGAGCAGGCTGTGAGGCAGGGGCAGCAGGAGGTGAGGGTGTAGAGGTCTGCAGGGACCACACCTTTGAAGGGTCTTTGCTCAGCCCAGGAGCTTGGGCTTTCAGAAGAAGGGGAAGAGGAGTGATTGGAGGGTTTTAGGAAGTGGCTGGAAGTCCCCAGCTATATGGAAGGTGGGGAGGAACAGACAGGGTGCACAGAAACCCGTTAAGACGTTTCTGTGAAAATGTGGATGACAGATCAAGAGGTCTGTGCTAGGATGGTAGAGGGAGATGTGTTAAATATTTATGAGGCAGAATTGACAGGACTTGGAGTTGAGGAGGAAGAAGGGAGGTGAAGCTTGGAAGCTAACACCCCTTTTTAGATTAGGTGACTTCAGGGATCTAAGTGATGTAGATGGAGCTGTGTCTGTGAAGGAGAGAAAAAGGAATCAGGTTTGTCCTTGAATGGGTTTTTGCTTAGTATTCAAATATATCTGTTTTCTGAGCTTGAATGACCTGATACATATACGTTGGCTTGGCGGGCGTGGTATTAATAAAGAGAAAGCTGTCTACGTTGTAGAACTACAGCCTTGTGTGTGCATACGTGCTAAGTTGCTTCATGGCTGAATTAAAATTCATCGAGGTCTGTGTGTGGCTTACTCTCTGCTGCCTCTTGGTGGTAGAAGGTGTGTTCAGCAAGAAAAAGAAAGGGAAGTGTCTGAAGTCTCCAAAGGTTTGGTGGCATACTCATGACCCTTAAAACTTTCCAGAAGTTAATGTGATCATGTTGATGTGATGAGTGGCTATCTCAAAACACCTCAAGTTAGAATTTTAAGAATTTCTTCCTTTTTGATGTTCTACCAAAAGTTTCAGTAATAGTTGGTTTGACACCTCTAGGTGTTTTTTTTAACTAACATGTAACAATTTCTAGGTTTTTTTTTAATGTTCACGGCTGTAAGATTATTGTCTAACCTCATTTCGATATAATTTTATCTAAGAACAGACAGCTAATTGACTAGCTAATCCCTCCCTTTTTTTAAAGAAAAATTGCTTTCCATTAGCTGTTTGTTTGGTGGAGCCTTTCTGAAGATAATAAGTGTCTCCCTATACGAGGGGTAATCAGTTAGCTTCTTAGAGTTCATAACACATATGATAATTTGTTTGTCATTGAACAAAATATGATTTCTCTTTGTATTTACTTTTGAAATCTAGTATGTTAATCAGCATAAATGTAGTGATTTTTTTTAACACAGTAAAATACTTTTCTAGACAAGCTCCGAAGAAGTATGCCTAACCTGGCTCGGATGCCAAGTACAACGACTGTTAGTAGCAATGGGAATTCTCCAGTCACCGTGCGGAATAGTCAGAGTTTTGACTCAAGCTTGCATGGAGCTGCAAATGGAATTTCAAGAATACAGTCTTGTAGTAAGTATGACAGATTTTTTGGTAATTTTCAGTTAGTTATAACACCATTAGGAAAATATCTTACTATTTCATTTTTCTTTCTTTCTCTGAACACTACAGAGAAAGTTATCCTTTTGACTTTTATTTTGTATTTCACCATTAAGTATTTTCACCAGTGCCTGTTAATAATTAGCAAATTATATGTTACCAATTAATAATTAGCAAATTGTATGTTAGCCTTTATACCTAAGGATAGAAGTAGAAGCCCTGAATGGTGATTGATCTCTCTACTCATCATACAAAAATGTTTTCTGTGCGGTCCTGCCTCTTTCTAGCTGTGCACTTGATATGTTTACTCAGAGGAAAGCACAGCTATTCTGTGCAGCTCTTACCGTGGTCTGGTTTTGCATCAGTCCATAGCTTTCCCGGAGCAAATGAAGTTCTAGTGTGACTGAAGAGTAGGATTTGCCTACTTCATTGCAGTTTGCCCACAGTCTTTCATTCTCTGAATGTTTTACCCAGTGATGAGGAGCGTGGTGAGAGTACAGTCTAGCATTTTTGTGTTCTCATTTTGTGTTGGGATGTCTTGGCTCCAGGTTCCCTACCCCCCACTAATGCTGCCTGTATGGGTTGCTGCTGCTGCTGCTAAGTCGCTTCGGTCGTGTCCAACTCTGTGCGACCCCATAGACGGCAGCCCACCAGGCTCCCCCGTCCCTGGGATTCTCCAGGCAAGAACACTGGAGTGGGTTGCCATTTCCTTCTCCAGTGCATGAAAGTGAAAATGAAAGTGAAGTCGCTCAGTCGTGTCTGACTCTTAGCGACCCCATGGACTGCAGCTCACCAGGCTCCTCCGTCCATGGGATTTTCCAGGCAAGCATGCTGGAGTGGGGTGCCATTGCCTTCTCCGACCTGTATGGGTAGTCAGGGTTAAGTCCAAGACTGACCCCTGGGAGGCAGATTCAAGGCCGCAGGCCCAGTATTGATGTTCCCAGACCTGGAAGGCCAAGTGTGTGGCCGAGCACCATCAACCAGATGTCTTAGGTTTCCACCCAGCAGACTCCTTGGTGCCCCTGATAAACTACCCCAGGTTCCTCCACCTGTTGAGAATGGGTCAGGTGTTTGGTTGCTGCTTGTGTCATTCATTGTGTCACACTGTATTGTCGTTATGTTCATCTTCCATACTAGCTTACTGTATGGGCGTGGACCATAGTTCATCTGACTTTCTGTCCCCAGCACCTGACTTGCTGCTGGGCACATTGAGCTCTCAGGAGATGTTTGAACAAATGTATAAATGAACGCTGTAGGGCTGGATCTTAGGGCTTCATCTGTTAATATTTGAATTAAAGGCTTGTGTAAAGACACAGAAGATGGCCTAGGAACTAATGGTGGGAAACTGAGGACTGCTTTCTAATTTTATGTCAGGAGGTTAGGGCAGATGGCCAAATACATCATGATGAAATTTAACTGAGATAGAAGTTCTGTGCTTGAGTATAAAAGTCAACAGTATAAACATAGAAGGGGAAAATACAGTCGTGACAGTAGCAAACAGGGTGATGGTGAGGAGTTTTTGTGAACTCTAATTCGGTGTGGATCAGTAGCACAGTTTGAGTGCCAGAAAAATGTAAGTAACCCAGAATAGAACATACCCTACAAACAATGGAAAGGCTTGATGGAAGTCCTGAAAAAATGATGAGAGCATGTCAAAAGGATACAGGAAACAGCTTGATGAAACTACCAGAGACCAAACCTGCGACAGATTGAGCCACAGAATAAATGATTGTATTAAAAGATTATAACCCATAGATTAAATAATCATAGCTTCATACTTAATTGAATAAATGGAGAAGAGGGGAAATTCTTCTTTATAGAAGAATTGCAATTAATAAACATAAAGAAATGAAGAAAACAGAAAAATCATTGTGTGTAACTCAAGCATAATAATGAGAGAAAACAAAAGAACTTGAGTGTTAATGTGTAAGAGAGGGTCAGTCGTGAACTTGTTTCAGATCTCAGGACTCTGTTCTCGTTGACTTTGATCCCTAAGCAAATATCCTTTATACATCATGCGTGTATATAAACATCATGTGTTTGTTTCATGAAGAGCTAGTTCTGGACTGGTGTGCCTTCTGGAGTGAACAAAGTGAACAGAGAAGGTTGGAGAGGCAACTCCAGAAGGAAGACACTAGATTTGCAGGCAACAGCTCGAGTCTGGGTGTTTTCTTAGTCATAAATGCATGGGAAACTGTGTATCCTTTCTGATCCTTATTTTCTCATTTGTAAAATTAGGATTGTGTCTATTAATCTTGACTAGTTTCTCTGTTGTTTCTTTTTAAACTCAATGTAGTTATCTGTCTTGTGTGTAGGAGAGTTAATGGGACTAATAGGACTGCCTTCCTGAAATAACTCTTCTGGAGTTTCATTTCAAATGATATACTTTTTGAAATTTCATTTAATCTGTAGATAAATTTTAGAATTGGTATCTTAACAATATTAGTTTTCTAATTCATTAACATGGAATATCCCCTCATTTACTTAGATCTTATCTGTCAAAGTTTTGTAGCTTCCTGTATAGAGGTTTAATACAGCTGTAGTTAAGTTTATTCCTAAGTATTTTATCTTAAAAATGCTTTTATAAGTAGCATTTTTTCAAATTTGAGTTCACTGATAATTTAGAAATACAACTGATTTTTTTCTATTTTGATGTTCTGTTCAGCAGCTTTGATAACTTCATTTATCCTAATAGTTATAAATTTGGAATATACTTGTAATATAATACATCTGAACACCAATGCATATTCAAGAATGTTCATAAAACCCCAGACTTGGAAGTAACCAAGCTTTGCATCATCAGGAGAATGGATTTTAACATGCATTCCGTGGAATACCACACAGCAATGCAAATATATGGGTACATCTCAAAAACTGTTGAGTCAAAGAAGCCAGTCACGGAAGAGAACATACTCTGTAATTCCATTTACATGAAGATCAAAATAGGAATAACAAATCTGTGGTGATAAAAGTGAAAGTAACAGTCAGTTGGGCGTGTTGACTGGGAGAGGATACGTGAGAAGCTGCTGAAGCGCCGGCAGTGTTTGCTGTCCTGATGTGGATATGGTTACATGAGTGTGTTCATGTCACAGTTTCATTTCGTTCTAGGCTTAACGTTTGGGTGCCTTTAGCCTGGCGTGCTACAGTCCATGGGGTTGCCAAGAGTTGGATTAGCACAACTTAGCTGCTAAACGATAACACTTGATGTATATTGTGTTTCAGAAGACACTGGGCCCAGTATGTAGATACCTTCATACGTACATTTAAAACCCTTTCGGACAGCATCAGCGTCTTTGAGCACGACACAGGTGCAGACAGTGGTGAACGTGCACATGTTCTCTTTCCTCCTAGTTCCGTCCCCAGGACAGCTCCAGCACAGGATCCACAGCGTGGGACATTTCCCAGCATCAGTGCGGCAGCCTCTTAAAGCCACGGCCTACGTGAGCCCAACCGTCCAGGGCAGCAGTAACGCGCCCTTATCCAACAGCTTACAGTTATACTCCAACACGGGGATCCCCACCCCAACCAAAGCTGCAGCTTCCGGCATCATGGGCCGCAGCGCACTTCCAAGACCTTCACTGGCAATAAATGGGAGTAACCTGCCTCGAAGCAAAATTGCACAGCCTGTCAGAAGGTGAGAGCCTTGGTCCGTTCTTCCTTATAGCCCTGTTCGTGGTCTGCAGTTAGAAACCGCCCCAGGCACCACCCTGACGTTTCCTCTGTCTAACCATGGTCGGTTACTCTTCCCTTTGTGGACTGACTCGTGACCTCCTGCCTCTGGATTCAATATTTTTCAATCTTTTTCTTTTTTTAATCAGAATGGGTACAAATGATGTTAGGCATGTACACAACACACCCTCCTCCCACAGTCATGATTTAAAAAGCATCTTAGTGACGTTTCAGTTCAGTTCAGTCCAGTCGCTCAAAGTGATGTTTAGCTGGGGTTTATTAGCTTATGTTGGGAACTTTGGTATGTTCCAGATAGAATTTTTTAAATTCCACATTGCTTGCCGGGCACGTGTTCAATGAGCTCACAGTCATGTTGTGTCCTTTCTGAAGTGGATCTGCTGGAGTGTTTTATGGTTAAAAAACAATTCCATAAAAGTGAGTTGACAAATTAGATGATGTGACAGTGGAGGCAGTAAATACATACAACTCTTACAAGAAATTAGTATTTGGAGGAGGAGAGGGAGGGCAACCATGGTGACAGTTTGCAAAGGATGTGGAAACAAGAAATTTTTCTATTTATGCATGAGGTATGTATAGTTTTTATTTTCTGATGCGTAATAGGTGCTCAGATCAAAAGCAAATTTAGAAACTATTGCAAAACAAAAGTAAATAATCTTACTATCCAGATAGAAATCACTTTCGTGCGTGTTAGTTCAGTGCAGGGCTGTGTTTCATTCATGACTGAATAGAATCACATTGTTTGATGCATAGGTTACCTGTGGACAGTACATTTGTCCTTGGATGTCTGTCTTTGAACTAATCTCCTGGATAGGCTGTCATTGCCAGATAGAGGGTCTGGTTCCCCAAACTTAGGCAAACATTGGTTTTAACACTTTTTAAAAATTCACTGCCAACATAATAGGCAAATCTCTTGATTATCTGTAAGATTGAATACAAATACAATTATGTAAAGTTTAAAAATAAAATAAAATTAAAAAAAAAAGATTGAATACAAATAGAATTACATGAAGAAATTTTCAGTGAAGCAACCACTGATATTTTCAGGCCATTCTTCTGTCATGTTTATCTTTCTCTCTGGTTTTAAAATGCTCTTACTACACTTAAGGATATTGGTCGTTTTCCACTTAGGTTGCACATCTGCCTGTGCACATACAACACTCGTGCTGGGAACTGGGTTTTCCTGCAGATGGGCATGTTGTGGCCAGAACCCCAAGGCACTCATGGGAAAGTGCCAGCACGCTGGCACTGCTGGGGTGGGGGCGGGGAGACCAGCGAGAGCGACGACTTGTGGGCTTACTTACAAGCCATTTCCTTTTTTAATCCTTTCACAGTTTCCTTCAGCCTCCAAAGCCTCTGTCTTCACTCAGCACGCTGAGGGATGGAAACTGGAGAGACGGTTGCTACTGATGCAGTTTTCTGTACCCTTGAGGAGTGGGAAAGAACTGGAAATGAGGGTCGTGTTACCCAGCTGGCTGGGTAACAGCGGGTGTCAGGATATTCTTTCCCTTCTGCATTTTAACACATTTACTGCATTGTTTTTCAGTGGACCAATCGCCAGAGACTAATTATTGCACTTAAATATTTGCCTGAGATACTGCAACGTTCACAGATCCGCGGCTGCAGTATTGTGACACTGAGAGCTAGGACGTTTTTGTAGACCTGATAATGTACCTGAATCCTTCTTGAGAGAATTGAGGTGTATCCATAATGCTTTCTTTGCCATCTGAGGTTTTTGTTTCTTTTTTTTAACCTGTTTCAATTTACTTACATGTTCTAAACATCTTCCCATTACATGTTCTGTATTTTAATACATTGCATATTTACAACTAGGTTATATAACGTATGCTTTGAAATTTACTTTTTTATAGTTTACAGGAATTTTATTTTTTGTGCCTATTTCTTTTTACACCTATGTGAACCACTATGGAACAACTTAAATTTTGTGCCATAAAAATATTTTTGTGGTAAGGTACTATTTTTTTAGCTCTAGGGATATATCAGCAAAAATCCATCACACAATTGAGACATAATTTTCTGTTGAATGAGCACAATGTAAGCTGAAGCATTGCAAGGAGACAGCCAGACAGCAGCGTGAAATGGGTCTTGTTGTTTTCATTGTTAACTTATTGTCATTCCTGGCTTTCATATTTATAATGGCATCATGAGCTCATTGCACTTAATACCTGCAATGTTTGCTACTGTACCACAATTGATTTTCAATACTTTTACAGAGGATGAAACTGTAACGTTTTATTAACAATGCTTCTGGAAATGAATGCATTTTAAAGCAAATAAATCTTTTTGATAGACCTTTTACAAAATCCATTTGCACTAATGAATGCTTTCTTACGGGATATGACTTAATATTTGTTACTGTGTACACCGCTGTTTTGGAATGTTCAGAAATAAAGACTATTTCGGCAATATCAGGTCACGCATGAATGTGCAGCATAAATGATACCAACCCCACACCTATGTTTCACCGCAATCATGAAAGCGTTGCGATGCTCTTGTACAGGTCGGTCAGACCTAAAGTGGGTAGGCAGAGTATTCACCTTTGTAAGCAACTCTTTTCTCTCAAATGCTCGGGATAAGATATGTGAGATTTTAGTTCTGTAGTGGGGTTTGGGTCCCATGTAGGAAGGTCACTAGAACCCAAAGAACCAGAAACCCATTCCTGGATGAATACTGTCAGTGGAGATGCCAATATTTTATGGGGGTTGAACTTGAAGTACTTTCTCAATGTCAGTGAAACAGCAAGGTGTTATTAGTCTACACTTTATTTGATATATATTGGAAAACTTCTTGCCAGAAGGTGCTATGGGAAGGTTAGGTAAAGGCTTTATTGTTAAGTTTTAAAATAGAGTTTTTCTGAAGTTATTTGAGATTTTTATTTTTAAAAAGTGTGCTTTTTTTCCCATAGCTCCATGGAGAAAAACAGTGAAGCTGACTTTTGAATCCAGGTGTATCTGATCTCAGAAGTCTGTTTTTACCACTACTGCACTCTTCTGTGAACATATGTAGTCAAGTCAGTACATTTAATAAAAAATGAGTTTATATTCTGCTGAGAAGATGAAAGAATTCAACTCATTTGCAAATCAAATATTTCATTTATATTCAAAAGAGTGTTCAGCCCTTGCAATAAAAACCAAAGATCCCCGCACCTTGGAATTTACATTCCAGTTAGGAGACAGACACTAAACCACATACAAGTAAGTAGATTGCAATACATTAGGTCTTCAGTGCTATGGCAAAAGAGGAAAAGGAGCTGAACATCAGGGGAGTTGAGAGAGTGGAGATGGGGAGAGATCACACTATTAAGTGGGGTCATCTGGGTAGATCTCACTGAGAAGTTGACACCTGAACAAAGACTTAGAGATGGAGGGTCCACCTTAAAGCTATTTCACAGCCTCGTTCACCTGGAATTCTACTGGACACAAAATAATGTTGGTGGTCATTTTCGCAGTTCTCCCTAGGGTGGTATAGAACATTTATTCTAGATGCATACAAGAGAATTTAATGTATTACATCAACAGAGGCCCTAAGGTACAGCTTCTCAAAACGTGGTCCTCACACTAGCAGCATTAGAATTAGCATTTCTTGGAAACTTACTAGAAATGCAGATCTTTAAGCTCACCCCAGACCTGTTGACCCTCTAGGGGCCCTCTAGGTGGTTTGAAGAGCCATCTGTGAGAAGAGCTGCTGGAAAGGAGGAAGCCACCTAGGCGAAGGCTTAGGACAGTGTACATCCGTCTGGGATGTCTGAGGAAGAGCAGAGAGGCCAATGTGGCTGCAGGCAGAAGGAACACAAGGGAAGCAGTAGAGATGAGGTCAGAAAGGAGAGAGGGGAAGGCCTGTGGAGGGCATGTGGGCCACAACAAGGCTTTGACTCTACTCTGGAACGGGAGCTGTTCATGGTTTTGAGCAGCAGCGTTCATGATTTGACCTTTTAAAGGTATCACTCGTATTTGATGGGAACAGACTAAGAAATGGAGATGCGTAAAAATGAACTGTTCAGTTTAGGCAAGAGAGATGATGAGCTAGGCCAGCAGGATAGTAATGGAGGAGATAAAATGGTCAGATTCAGGCTACCTTTTAAAACGGTAGCTATCAGGATGTCTTTGTGGATTGGATGTACTGTTAGAAACCAGAAGAAAAACTCCAGGTGTTTGGGCTGGCCACTAGAAGGATGGAGTTCCTCCAACAGAGATGAGGAAGCTGTGGGTGGGGAAGGTTTGAAACCATGGTCCTGTGGCTGAGCTCACGGACACCCTGTATCTCATGTGCAGTCCTCACACTGGGTAATAAACCAGAACGCACACAGAAGGGGTCCTGAGAAGCTCAGTTTTCCAACACAGAAGGGAACTGTGATGCTGAGTGAACTCAGCCAATCTAGCCCAGCTGACATGTGTACTAGTTAGCTATTGCTACATAACAGGCTTCAGTCATGGCTCTGTGGTAAAGAATCTGCCTGCCAATGCAAGAAACAGGTTCAATCACTGGGTTGGGAAGATCCCCTGGAGAAGGAAATGGCAATACACTCCAGTGTTCTTGCCTGGAGAATCCCATGGACAGAGGAGCCTGGTCGGCCACAGTCACTGGAGCCGCAGAGAGTATGACGTGACTGAGCAACTAAGCACAAAACAGCCTTACACTTAGGTTTTGCTAACTAGAGTATTTTTGCTACCTTTTCCTTCACGAGTGTCATGGATATTCTTGTTCCTTTGCATTTCCATATGTATTTTTAAATAAACTAGCCAGAAAAACACCCTGTTGGAATTTTGATGGGATTGCATTGAAATTATAATTCAATGTGTTGGAAATTGACTGTTTACATATTGAATTTTAAAATCCTCAAACATGGTCTACCTCTTCTTTTATGGACTGAGGTATTCTTTAATCTCAATAAAAATATGCAGGTTCTCCCCAGAGGACTGAAATGCCTTTTGCAAGGTTAATTTCTAGGTGTGTGATACTTTTTTATGTGATGTTATACTTATGATATTTTAAAAATTTCATTCCTAATGGTTGGTTTCAAATGTTTTATTCAACCACCTTAAACGTATGTAAGTTATATTAATTTATATTTAGACTCTTCATATACACAGTCAAATGTATGAATATTAGATTTCTTTCTTTCCTATATCTTGCCTGTGATCTTCAGTGAAGTGTTACATACAAATGATAACAGATAACCATCTTTCTGCTAATTGAAAAGCTTTCTGGTTTTACCATTAGGTTTCAAATTTGCTGATAGCTGTTTATCATAAAAGAATGTGAATTTTAACAAACTTCCTGCATATATTAAAATGTGATTCTCAGTTTTTTTAAGTTTATTTTTAATTGGAGGATAGTTAGCTTACAATATTGTAATGATTTCTGCTATATAACACCATGAATCTGCCACAGAGATACACGCATCCTCTTCCTTCTAAACCTCCCTCCCACTTGCCTCCCCATCCCACCCCTCTAGGTTGCCACAGAGCATTGGCATGTGATTATCTCATTTAATCTATTAATGTGATGACTTTATGATGGATTTTTTAATGTTGAATCAACCTTGAATTATTGAGATAAATCCAACTTGGTCATAATGCATTATTCTTTTTTAAAATAGATTAATTTGATTTACTAATATTTAGAAGTTTTGTCCAACTTTTGGAATAAAATTGTTTTATAATTTTTCTTTCTCAAACTGTCCCTACTAAGTTTTGGAATGAAGATGGTGTTAGTCTCATAAAATGAGTTGGGGAGTACTTTGTGTTTTTGTAGCTGGGAGGATTTGTTTAATATTGGAGTTATTTCTCCCTTACATATGTGATAAATCTTAGTGGTAAAGTCACTGGGGCCTGGAGTCTAGTCAAGTCATGTTTTTAAAATCTGATCTTGTGTTTTGTCTACTTCCAAAAGCATGATTAAACCTCTTTATTGGTGGATTATCTATATACTCTTTGGAGTTCTGTCAGATTTTGCTGTATGTCTTCTTATGCCACATGATTTGGTGTGTACATACTTAGTATCTTTCATCTTCCTGGCAAAGTGAACCTGTTATCTTTGAACTAGTCTTCTGTATCTTTTTTTAAAATGTCTTAAAAATCTATTTTTCAGATCTTAAATAGCTACATATTTCTTTTAGTGTTTGTATGATATATATTTTTAAACCTTTGCTTTCAAACTTTTATTATCAGGTTAAACAGCATACAGTTCAGTATTTTTTAGAACCTTTAATGAAAGTCTTTGTCCTTGAACTTGATCATTTAAGCCATTGAATATAAAATATTACTGACATATTTAGATAGAAATCTATCACCTTTTTTTTTTCTATCACCTTCTTAATGAGCTTTGTTTGTTACATCTATTCCTTCTCCCCCATTTTTGTCTTCCTTTAGATCGTTTTTTCATTCTACCTTTGTCTCCTGTTAGGTTGAAAATTATACCCTAATCCTCCTTTGCTCTTCTTTTAGTGGTTAACCCCCAAAATGACAATTTGTGCTCTTAACCTATCAAATAATAATTTACCTTTATCATCCTCCTAAAAAAAGGACCCCCACATCACCTTACATCTAATCCTTAAATTGTATGTGAAATTCATGATTCAGCCAGCGACTGGGGAGAAGAGACAATATTTAGATTTTGGGGACTCCTTAAAATTCAGAGAAATCAGACTTAGCCGTGTAAACAATATTTACATGTAAAAGATATTTAGAGAAAGAGTGGTGACCGGACCAAGGGAATGATCAGCTTCTATAAGGTCAGCAATTTGATCTTAAAGCAGATTCTGAGTTCACTCAGCTAACAAATCACTGAGGCTGTCAGGCTTTGTTCTAAGAGGCCCCCAGGGTATCCCAGCCAACAAGTCAGTTGTGGTCTCTACCTTCATGGAAGTGACACTGTTGATTCTAGTAAGAGAGAAATTCTAGTCTAACAAATACCATGTCTTTCCTATAAAGGAACAAGCAAGGAGCTAAGATACCGAGTAACAGGGGATGGGAGGAGTAGGGAGGATGCTCCAGAAAGGCCTTTCTGAGAAGAGATTTAAGCTGAGGATGCATATGAATTCATCAAATGAAGACAAACGGGAAGGTTATATTTGGTAAAGACGAAAAATTTGGGAGTGTATACAGGGCCAAAAAAATGTTGGTGGGGCTGGACCTTAATGGCCCAACTGGCTCTGTGCTTTGTGGGCCCAGTTCACAATGAACAGTGTGAAAACATACTAAGACTTACAGGATGGCAGCAGTCCAGCATGAAACCAACCACGGGGCCCTTCTGAGCACCAGGCTACGTGCCACTGCACAAGTCCCAGGCCCACAAAGCCAGCCCTGGCTGGAGAGAGAGGCAGGAGCATGAGCCGGGGAACCTCAAGGAAGGAAGGGCTTTGAATTTTACTCCAAGTTCGATGGGAAGCTATTTATTAATAGTAACACTAACACTCATACTTTTCTTCCTATGTGCCTGACACTCCACGAAGCTCTTTAGAAGTTTTCTCCTAATTTAATCTTCACACAGTTTGATTGTTCTAAAATTACACTTGTGTGATTTTAATTTGTGGAAGTGACTGAGTGATGACATCAGGAGGTTGATCCACTGAAACAAGACTTTTATGACTCACATTTCCGGAGAGGAAGGGGCAGGTCACAGCACGCAGGGGCAGGTCACAGCACGCAGGGCCAGGCTGTGGTCAGGAGGCGGAAGTCTAGGCTGGAGTCTCTAGCTGGGGTCTCTGCAAGAAAGAATAGCAAGGCAGAGTAAACAAGTCTAGAACTGGCTGATCTGAATATTTCTAGGGGCGGGGCGGTGGGGGGATTGCTATAAGGTGTTTCTAGTTGCCTAGTACTTGGCCCTGGTTTGATGAGGACGGGGGAGTGTGGGTTTGGTGTGTGACAACTGGATAATAAGGGGTTGGGGACCCGGCCTTGGAGCAGCCAGTCTGCCCACTCAGGAGAGAGGTCAACACTTGGCTGATAGTTTTATGCTGTGATGAGCGGATGCCAAATAGACATAACAAATCTAAGAAAACACAGTTAAAACACCCACTGACGTAAATACTACTGAGTGTGTGTGTATGTTCAGTCATATACTCAGTTGTAAATGACTCTTTCAACCTCATGGACAGTAGCCCTCCAGGCTCTTTTGTCCATGGGATGTCTCAGGCAAGAATATTGGAGTGGGTTGACATTTCCTCCTCCAGGGGATCTTCCTGACCCAGGGATTGAATCAGAGTCTCTCACATCTCCTGCATTGCAGGTGGATTCTTTACTGCTGAGCCACCAGAGAAGCCTCTAAATACTATTAGCATCCCCACTTTATTTTGTTTTTCTACATCCTTAGGATTTATTTTCGGAGAAGGCAATGGCACCCCACTCCAGTACTCTTGCCTGGAAAATCCCGTGGATGGAGGGGCCTGGTGGGCTGCAGTCCATGGGGTTGCGAAGAGTCAGACACAACTGAGCGACTTCACTTTCACTTTTCACTTTCGTGCATTGGAGAAGGAAATGGCAACCCACTCCAGTGTTCTTCCCTGGAGAATCCCAGGGACGGGGGAGCCTGGTAGGCTGCCGTCCCTGGGGTCTCACAGAGTCCGACACGACTGAAGCAACTTAGCAGCAGCAGCAGGATTTATTTTATACCTGGAAGTGGACACTTTTTGACCCTCTTCACCCATTTTTACCTACTCTCCACTCCCTGCCTCTGGAAACCAGCAGTTTGTTTTCTCTGAATTTAGGAGTTCGTTTTTGTTGTTCCTGTTTAGAGTCACCATATACATGAGCTCATATGCCATGTGTCTTTCTGTTACCTATTAGAGAAGTTAAACAATGTCACAGAGCTATTGGGTGTCAGAGCTCAGATGTGAACCCTGGCTCTTAATCAAAAAGTAACTTGCACAAATAGGAAGTTAAAGTTCATTTTACATGGAGAAAGGACTACAGAGAGCCAAGTGTGGAAGTGAGCACAGAGTGGGGTGGTCATTCCTTGTAGGGGGTGGGCAGTACATGAGCAGGGAAGTGGCATGTGCAAGAACAGATGCTAAAATGCTTGGTCAATCTGGTGAGCTGTTCCATTTAGCAGCCTGCTGCGTGCTGCAGAGTGCTGGAAAAGATTCAGCTGAAGGCATGGGCAGGGGTTAATTTAGGGGGACCTGGAACCCATGCAGAGTACAAAAAGGAGCCAACTCTTTCCGAGAGAAGACTGGAAGGCAAGAATGCCGTCTAAGATGGCATCAGCCTGGGCTCAGTGCAGGGGCCACAGACTAGCTGTTTTGAAGCAGAAGGAATTTGATGGAGGAAATGAATGGCTAAAAGATCACTGGAAAGACAGGTGGGCCTCTGAGAATAGCTCCTCACCCCACATTGCAGACCAGGAGACGGGCTAACAGTACGAGAGATGGGGCAGACAGAATCGGAAGCTGCCCTGGAATCCTTGGCTCCACTAATGCATGGCCCATGCTCTGGTCCAGGGACCAGGACATGCTGCATCCAGGCTTCATCACTGTGCCCTCCAGATCTACAGCAACAGAAAGCAGATGGACCATGTGCCCAAGTGTCCCACCCATGAAAGCACTGATCAGATGAGGGACTCCTGCTGATGTTGCCACAGAATAAAGCCAGTGCTTCTGTTTTGCCCACAGAACATCAGAGATTTGGTAAAGAGTCCAACTGCCAACCCAGGAGACGCAAGGGACATGTGTTTGATCCCTGGGCTGGGAAGATCCCCTAGAGTAGGAAATTGGCAACCCACTCTGGTATTTCTTGCTTGGAAAATTCCACAGACAGAGGAGCCTGGAGGTCTATAGTCCATGGGGACCCAAAGAGTCAGACACGACTTAGTGACTGAACAACAATAAAGAGTCAGACACGACAGAGCATGCACACGCCCAGGGTAATTACAGGCCTGCAAGAGCATCTGACCAGTGGACCCTTGGCTGCATCTGAAATCCTTGCAGCAAGAAAGTCTGAGGGATGAGGGTTTCAGCTGTTCTCTGCAGTGGAGGGAGCCACCCCCATCAGACCACCACATCCACATCCACCACAGAGATGACTGTACATGCCTGGCAGACAGTGGATAGGGAAGGGAAAGGCATGGGAGATGTGGAGAAGGTAAGACAGGCAGGGCTTGGTCCCTTACTAGAAAAGACTTTAACCAGAACTAAGCCAATTTAATACATGGGCTTGGTAGAGCCATTTCGGTGAACGTCATGTCCAATGATGAGAGGTGAGTAGGGGCTGTGGTCCGTTCTGCAGCCTCCCAGATGAGAAGCTATCACAGGTGTGTTGCTGTGACATGGATATGACGTGGGTCACCACTTTTCTCACTCGGATGTCATTTTCCTCATCTCTCACTGCCTGACAGTTAAGTCAGTGGTGACGAAGGGCTCCATTCCTGCACTAATAGCTGGGCTACTAAGGACAGATCTATTCATCTGACTTTCCCCAGCGGCAATCAACTCTGAATATTCACTGGAAGGACTGATGCTGAAGCTGAAGCCCCAATACTTTGGTCACCTTATGCAGAGAGTTGACTCATTGGAAAAGACCCTGATGCTGGGAAAGTTTGAGGGCAGGAGGAGAAGGGAAGGACAGAGGATGCCATGGTTAGATGGCATCACCAAATCAGTAGACATTAGTTTGAGCAAATTCCGGGAAATGGTGAAGGACAGGGAAGCCTGGTGTGCTCCAGTCCATGGGGTTGCAAAGAGTCGGATACGACTGAGTGGATGAAAAATAACAACAGAGTCAGATTCTGAGACAATGGTCAGCAGTTAAACTGGGAGGTGTGGGACGTGCCATAGGTGAGTGGGAATCAGGGGAGAACCAGGAAAGGGGGCACTCAAGGGGGGTTAGTTGGCCACTTGCCAAAACTGAAGCCCATAACTAGACTCTGGGAAAGAGTGAACACACCCCAGAGGGTCTCCCACTCAGAACTGAGATGTTTGTTCAGCAGCTCCTGGCAGTCAAAGGGTGTTAAGTCCCCAGATCTCCCCATCTGCTATGTTGGGTGACAAAGCTTTGCCTTCCTCAGCTTCAAAGAAACTGGAGCCTATTATACAGAGTGAAGTAAGTCAGAAAGAAAAACACCAATACAGTATATTAACACATATATATGGAATTTAGAAAGATGGTAACAATGATCCTATATGCGAGACAGCAAAAGAGACACAGATGTATAGAACAGTCTTTTGGGCTCTGGGAGAGGGCGAGGGTGGGATGGTTTGGGAGACTGGCACTGAAACATGTATATTATCATATGTGAAACGAATCATCAGTCCAGGTTCGATGCATGAGACAGATGCTCAGGGCTGGTGCACTGGGATGACCCTGAGGGATGGGATGGTGGGGGAGGTGGGAGGGGGTTTTAGGATGGGGAACACATGTACACCTGTGGCAGAAGCATGTCAATGTATGGCAAAACCCACCACAATATTGTAATTAGCCTCCAATTAAATAATTTACAAAAAAGAAAGACAAAACTGGCTGGCGGTCGGTGCACACTACTGGATCAGGGTCTGAAAACTACTGATCCCGGCCCACAGCCCATCTTCCCACAGTCTGCATACAAGCTCACAGTGATTTTTACATTTTTATAGAATTGTGTAGAGCATATGTGACAGAGACGATGCACGGCCTGCAACGCCTAAAATGTTTACTTTGTGGCCCTTTTACAGAAAAGTTTTCCTACCCCCTGATGTGGATTATCTTGCAGTAACAAGGAATCCCCACATTTCAGGCGAAAAACAGCCATTTCTCTTGTGTGCTCTAGGGCAGGTGTCCCCAGCTTCCAGGATCTAATGCCTGATGATCTGAGTTGGAGCTGATATAATAATAATAATGATAGAAATAAAGTGCAGAATAAATATAATGTGCTCCCCAAACCATCCCCCTTGCCCAGTTCTGCAGAGAAATTGTCTTCCACGAAACTGGTCCCTGGTGCCAGAAAGGTTGGGGACCACTGCCTGGGGTCCAGTGGAATCAGAGGAGGCTTTGCTACACCGTGGTCATGCTAACCCTTCCAATAACAGGAGTTTCTCAGCAGGGAGCGGCAGGGCTCATCAGAGCAGAGAGAGAAAACTGAGTCAGAGACCAAGCCCCGAGTACTCCAGAGCGAGAGGGATGTGGGCCATCTCCGCTGCACGTAACCAGAGCTGCCCACGTGGCCTCTCTAGCTGCACAGGAAGTAGGGAACATGATCTGTGTCCAGGAAGCAGAAGTGATCTGGGAATACTGGTGAGCACTGCTCAAGGCTACCCGCATTCTTTCACATCTTCCCTCCATTTCCCCAATATAATTAAACAAGCTTTTAACCTCAGCAATATTGACTTCGTATACTATATTTTCCAGGAGATAATGAATATTTCATGTCTTTATTTTAACCTTTTTTATTTTGTATTAAAGTGTAGCTGATTAACAGTATTGTGATACTAATAGGTTCAAGTGGACAGCGAAGGGACTCAGCCATGCGTATTTCTGTATCCATTCTCCCCCAAACTCCCCTCCCAGCCAGGCTGTCACATTAGCATAGAGCAGAGTTCCCTGTGCTATGCAATTACCATTTCATTAAAAAAACTGCTTTACATGCCACACAGCTCTGATAGTCAAAAATGTCAGTGATCTGTCAATCTCAATTTTTCTTTATTTTCCCTGAAGACATTACTCTGGAGCCTCCTCACTTCTGTTGTTACCCGAGCCTGCTGCACAGCTGAGTTTCCTTTGCTTCTCTCCTGGACTGGATCTCCTGTCTCCTAACACCAGATCCCTCTCAGTTTATTCCTGCGTTTTCATGGAGCGCACTTATTAGTATTGGGTTGGCCCAAAAGTTTGTTCAGATTTTTTAGAGATGTTACAGAAAGACCTGAATGAACTTTTGGGTCAACCCAAGATTGAGGGCAGGACGAGGGGGCGACAGAGAATGAGATGGTTGGATGGTATCACTGACTCAACACGAGTTTGGGCAAACTTCAGGGGACAGTGAAGGACAGGAAAGCCTGGTGTGCTGCAGTCCATGGGGTCACAGAGTTGGACACGACTTAGCAACTGAAAAACAACAATAGCTTCCTTGAAAAAGGGTATATAGAGAATATATTGCTTTGAAGACATCAGGTTTAAGTATGCTTTAAGGTGCTGCTACTTGACTGGTCACATAGAATTCCACCTTGAAAATCATTTACATTTAGAATTTTGATGTCATCCTTTTATTGTCTTCTAGATCCCAGTGTCATTACTCAGAAATCCTATGCTGCTCTTCTTCTCAGTCCTCTATATTTCCCCTTTTATTTTCTGACCCTTTGGTGTTCCAGTTTCATTGTACTTGGTGCCCAAAGGGGCCTGGAAATCTGAAAACTGTCAACGAAAGATCACTCAGTTGATTTAAGAAAGAAATGGAAAGTTTTACTGGAGCCAAATTGAGGATTATGACACAGGAACCCCATCTTGGAAAGTTCCAAGAACTGGAGCTTTTTTATATGTGTATGTGTGTGTGTGTGTGTGTGTGTGTGTGTGTGTGTGTGTGTTTAAAGCATGACTGTACTTTAAATGAAGTATTACTGACAGTTACAAAATCCAGATTTGCAAGTACAAAGTGGTGGGCCATAGTGACTCGTCACAAGATCAAGAAGGAATGTTCTCTTTTAAGGAGCTGTCTTATGGGTGCTAGGAGAATGCTGTGCTTTACGGCGGAGCAGGTATTTCTGCCCATGAGCGAGGTTTGGCTGATGCCTAACTGCAAGATACACAGGGCACAGCAGAGAGGAGGGAAGAAGCCAAAGGGCAGAGAAAAATTTTTATGTTTGTATTATTTTTTGGTCTTGCCATAGAATGTGAAGTTTATTTTACAAACCTCATGCCTATTTTCTATTTTTGTGTTGTAATTCGCCCCCTTCTCTGTACTTTTTCTGTCCTCCTTTCCTAGAACTGTTGTTAATACTATGACTTTTCCTATCTTTCCTCTTCCATTATCCATCCTTTTGCATTTCTCTCCTGAGAGTTCCTCTAATATGTTTCAAACAGTTTTGATTTTTTTTTTAAATTTAGGCTATTTTGAATTCCTATGACCTCCTTTTACTGTTCTGTTATTCCTTTCTCATAGTATTCTGTTTTATTTTTTCATGGAAGCAGTATGTTCTTTTCCCTTTCTGAGAAAGTTAATAGAGTTGTTTGACATTTTCTTCCATTTCTTTTATTTTCTTAGTTCCTTCAAAGCTTCTTTTTGTTTCTTTTGGTCTTTCTCTGGCATGTGGAGACTGGCAGTATTTAGCAGTGAGGCACCGAAACTGATGGAAAGACAGGCATGTGTCTATGGGGCTCGTCGATCAATGATTCTTTGAATGCTTCTTGTGATCTTGTGATAACTCCCAAGTGTCAGAACTCTAGAGTGGTTTAGTATCTCCAAAGAGGAACCCTCTGACTTCTTGCTTTGGGGAAATAAGCTTGATGGTAGGTCCTCCATTGTGTGAGGAGGATTCTGAATTTTCTTGAATCCCTTGACTTCAGGATAGCTTCTCACCATCCCTCTCCTTTGTGTCTGGTGGCCCTGGAGGTGAATCATTATTCATTTTATTCAAAAGTAAACACCCCATCTCTTAAAAGTGTAGGCTGCGGTTGGTCCCTTGATTGCATATAGTGAAGGTAAGGACCTAAGAAATTAATTGCTTTGTCTGTCATCTTTTAAATAATCTTCATGTTTTCAGATTCTGTTCCCTCCCCACCCTCCCCTCTATGGTCTGGGGTTCTGCAAACTTGGTCTTCTTGATTCTTGCTGGTGTCTGCAGGGCAGACATGCTCTAAATATTTTTGGCAGGGACATCCTACAGAATGAGAAGATGTATTTGCAAACCTCATATCTGACAGGGAGTTAATATAAAAAATATATAAAGAACTCACACAACTCAATAACAAAAACAAATCAAATAAACCAATTAAAAAATGAGTAAAGAGTCAAATAGACATTTATGCAAATATGATATGAAAGGCAAACATGTATAGGAAGAGAATCCCAACATCATTAGTCATTAGGGAAATGCAAATTAAACCATAATGAGATATCACCTCACACTTGTTAGAATGACCTTCATAAGAAAAAAGACAAAAAATGCTAGCATGAATATGGGGAAAAAGTAATGCTTGTTGGTGGGATTGTAAATTGGTACAACTACTATGGAAACACTATGGAAGAGCCTTAAAAAATTATAAATAGAACTCCCATATGATCCAGCAATTCCACTTCTGGGAATATATTCAAAGGAAACAAAAACAGTAATTTGAGAAGATATCTGTATCCCCATGTTCATAGCAACATTATTTATAGTAGCCAATATATGGAAACAACCTGAGTGTCCATAGATGGATGAATGGAAAAAGAAGTTGCAATATATATATATATGTGTGTGTGTGTGTGTGTGTATATATATATAATTCAGCCATAAAACTGAGAAAATATCACCACTTGTGACATTGATGAATCTCATTGAAGGCATTATGCAAATTGAACAAGTCAGTTAGAGAAAGATAAATACTGTATGATCTTACTGTGTGGAAAAAAAACAAAACAAAACACCAAACTCATAGGAAAATAGGTCAGGCTTCCAGTTCCCAGAGGTGAAGGGTGTGGGTAGGGAAGGGGAAATTGGAGGGGGCTGGTCCAAAGTTACAAAGGAAAGTTTTAAAGTAAATAAATACTAGGGATGTAATGTATAACACGATGACTACAACTGACACAGATACATACGTTAAGAGTAAATCTTAAGAGTTCTCATCACAGGAGAAAGTTTTTTCCTTTTTAAAAATTATATCTATATGAGAAGATGGATGTTAGCTGAATCTATTGTGGTAATCATTCACAATATATGTAAATCAAACCATCATGCCCTGTGCCTGAAACTTATTCAGTGATGTATGTCAATTATTTCTCATAAGATTGGGGAAAAAATTAGCAAGTTGAATTCAACAATGCATTAAAAGCATCATATATCCAGGTCAAGTTGGGTTTATTCCAGTGATGCAAGGCTGGTTCAACATCTGCAAATCAATGTGAAACATTACATTAACAAAATGAAGGGTAAAAAGCATACAATCACCTCAACAGGTGCAGAGACAATATTTGACAAAATTCAACATCCATTTATGACAAAAACTTTTCAACAAAGCAGGTATGAAGCAAACATACTCAACATAATAGCAGCCATATATGACAAGATCACAGCTAACATCCTACTCAATGTTGAAAAGCTGAAAGCTTTTCCTCTAAGATCAAGAACAAGACAAAAATGCCCACTTTCAACACTTTTATTCAACAAAGTGTTGGAAGCTCTAGCCATGGCAGTTAGGCAAGAAAAAGAAAAGGCAGTCAAATTGGAAAGGAAGAAGTAAAACTGTCATTATTTGCAGATGACATGATATTACACATAGAAAACCCTTAAGATGCCATCCAAAATTGTTAGAATAAGTGAATTTGTTGTAGGATGCAAAATCAATACTTAATGATCTGCTGCATTTCTATACACTAATAATGAACTGTGAGAGAAAATTTTAAAATCCCATTTACAATTGCATCAAAAAGAATAAAATACCCAGGAATAAAATTAACCAAGGAGGTAAAATACCTGTACACTGAAACTACAAGACATTAAAGAAAAAAAATGAAAAGGACACAAATAGATGGAAATATATTCTGTGCTCATGGGTTGGAAGAATTAATATTGTTAAAATGTCCATACTACCCAAAGCAATCTATAGAGTCAACGCAATGTCTATCAAAATTCCAGTGATATTTGTTATAGAAATGGCACAAACAATCCCCCAAATTGTATTGTTGTTGTTCAGTCACTCTGTGTCCAACTCTTTGCAACCCCATGGACTGCAGCACACCAGGCTTCCCTGTCCTTCACCATCTCCAGGAGCTTGCTCATGTCCATGGAGTCAGTAATGCCATCCAACCATCTAGTCCTGTGTCATCCCCTTCTCCTCCTGCCTTCAATCTTTCCTGGCATCAGGGTCTTTTCCAATGAGTAGACTCTTCACATCAGGTGGCCAGAGTATCGGAGTTTCAATTTCAGCATCGGTCCTTCTAATGAATATTCAGGGCTGATTTCCTCTAGGATTGACTGGTTTGATCTCCTTGCAGTTCAAGGGACTCTCAAGAGTCTTCTTCAGTACCACAATTCAAAAGCATCAACTCCTTGGTGCTCAGCCTTCTTTATGGTCCAACTCTCACATCTATATATGACTACTGGAAAAATCATAGCTTTGACTATATGGATCTTTGTTGGGAAAGTAATGTCTCTGCTTTGTAATATGTTGTTTAGGTTTGTCATAGTTTTTCTTCCAAGGAGCAAGCATCTTTAAATTTCATGGCTGCAGTCACCATCTACAGTGATTTTGGAGCCCAAGAAAATAAAATCTGTCACAGCTTCTATTGTTTCCCCATTTATTTGCCATGAAGTGATGGGACTGGATGCCATGATCTTAGTATTTTGAATGTTGAGTTTTAAGTCAGCTTTTTCATTCTCCTCTTTCACCTTCATCAAGAGGCTTTTAAGTTCCTCTTCCAACATTTGTATGGAACCATGAGCAAGAAGAGCAAAGCTGGAAGCAGCACACTCCTTGATTTTAAACTCTATTACAAAACTACAGCAATTCAAGCAGTGTGACAGTGGCATAAAAACAATACTTAGATCAGTGGTACAGAATAGAGAGCCCAGAGATAAACTCACATACATTACCACAGAGAAGCTAAGAATGTACAAGGGGGAAAGAACAGTCTCCTCAATAAGTGGTATTGGAAAACTGGAGAGCTACATGCAAAAGAATGAGAGGATCACTATCTCACCCAAGCACAAAAATTAACTTTAACTCAAAAGGGATTAAAGACTTGAACATAACATCTGAAATCCTAAAACTCCTAGAGGAAGTAAGCTCCTTGACATCAATCTTGGCAAAGAATTTTTTGAATCCAACCAGAAAAGTAACAAAAACAAAAATAAATCAGTGGGACTAGCTCAAATTAAAAGACTTCTGCACCTCAAAGGAAACCGTCAGTAAAAAGGCAACCTACTGGCTGGGAGAAAACGTTTTCAAATTGTCTGAAACGGGCTTCCCTGGTGGCTCAGATAGTAAAGAATCGGTCTGCAAGGCAGGAGACCAGGTTCGACCCCTGGGTTGGGAAGATCTCTTGGAGAAGGAAATGGCAACCTGCTCCCAGTATTCTTGCCTGGAAAATTCTACGGACAGAGAACCCTGGCAGGCTACAGTCCATGGGGTCAGAAAGAGTCAGGCATGACCGATCGACTAACACTTTCACTTTCATCTGATAAATGGGTTAATATTCAAAATATATAAAGAGCTCATATAACTCAATAGCAAAACCACAAACAATGTGATTTAATAATGGGTAGAATGTCTGAATAGACATTTTTCCATTGAAGACATACAGATGGCCAACAGGTACGTGAAAGCTGGCTCAACACCACTAATCATCAGGGAAATGCAAATCACAGCCGCAGGGAGGTATCTCACACCTGCTGGAATGGCTACTAGCCAAAAGACAAGAAATAAGTGTTGGTGAGGATGTGCTGAAAAGGGAACCCTTGTGCACTATTGCTGGGAAGATCACCAATATGGGAGACAGTATGGTGGTTCCTCTGGTGGCTCAGACTGTGAAGAACCTGCCTGCAATGCTGGACACCCAGGTCCAATCCCTGGGTAGGGAACATCCCCTGGAGGAGGTTAGGCTACCCATTCCAATATCTTGCCTGGAGAATTACATGGACAGAGGAGCCTGGTGGGCTATAGTCCACGGAATCTCAAAGAACTGGACATGACTGAGTGACTAACACATTTCACTTTCATGGAGGTTCCTCAAAATATTACAAATAGAACTACCATACAATCCAGCAATTCAACTTCTGTATATCTATCCTAAGAAAATGAAAACACTAATCAAAAAGTTATATGCACTCCTATGTTCATTGCAGCATTATTTACAATAGCCAAGATATGAAACAACCTCAGTGTCCGTGGAAGTATGAATGGATAAAAAAATGTGACATAAGTATATTACGAATGAAACACCCACACACAGTAGAATATTATATATTATGGGTAGACCTGGAAGCTACTGTGTAAAGTGAAATAAGTCAGAGAAAGAGAGAAATAATGTATGTTCTTATATACATGGAATCAAAAAATAATAACCAAGGTCTTAGAGATTGGTGGTTACCAGAAATGGGAATGGGGGGATGTGGGCTGAGAGAAATGAGTGAAGGGGTTCAAAAGGTTTAAAAATCAAACAAAAAAGAGATACAGCTTTTCACACGTTAGCATATTTAGCATGAAAGTCACGTAAAACATATCTATACATGTAGGAAGAATTTCATTTTGCTAGCTGCTATCTCTTCCTTTGCTACATGATAAACTTTTAAATACAGCAAATATGAGGCTAATTAATAGTTGTAGAATGGCTAAGAAACTACCAATTGCTTCACTACTTTTTAAAAAATAATATTCAAGGGACAAGGGACATTAGTAAATTCACATTTTGTGTTTCTGGGTGTCTCATTAATTTTGAAGTGTGTAAACTTTTGTTTTTAAGACTATTTGAAAGAATATACTGTCTTATTATTTTCATTGCACAATTAATCAAACAAACAGGATGATATTATAAAATCCTGCACTTTTTTCTTTTTAGAATGAGATGCAAATAAAATCAAAGTTTGATGATTAGAGAAATATTTTTTTATACAATTCATATTTTTAGATCCAGTAGTTAAACCTAAAATTGAGCATATCTCTGTATTTTGCATGCAATCCTCTTTACCTTCTAATAACATCGATTTGAAGGACAACTGGACTACTGTAACGACAAAGTTATGATTAAGAATTCAGAGCACGTGACAAGCAGCCTGAAGTAACACTGAAAGTTCATAACTCATACTCAGTGAAAAGGCCCCACATTTTTGCAAAGGATAAAACTAACTGTATTTTGCTTCACGATGGATTGTCAAGTATAACATTAACTTGCGGAACATTAACTCTATTACTTTTCTATTGCTGCACTTGACAAACTGTCATAAACTTAGTGGCTTAGAACAACACAAGATTATTATCTAACGGTTTGCAGAGGTCAGAAGTCCAGGTTCAGCTGCACTGGGCTGTCTGCTCAGGGTTTCTCAGGGCTGAAATGGAGGCGTCTCACGGGATGCCTCGCTTTTTGAAGCTTGGGTTCTTCCTCCATGCTGGTTCCTGCTGTTGGCTGATTTCACATCCTTAACAGTGGAGGCCCCAAGGGCCCTGTTCGGTGGCCGTCAGCCTGGCTTAGGCTCAGCTCCTAAAAGTCCCACCTGGCTACATGGCTCCTGCCCTCGCCAATGTGCTTTTAATGGGAGGCCCAGTCCTGTTAGGGCTTTCCTTGTGGCTCAGCTGGTACAGAATGCATCTGCTATGAGGGAGACCTGGCTTCCATCCCTGGGTTGGGAAGATCCCCCTGGAGAAGGGAAAGGCTACCCACTTCAGTATTCTGGCCTGGAGAATTCCATGGGTCGCAAAGAGTCGGACACGACTGAGCGACTTTCACTTTCCAGTCCTGTTAAAGGCTGACTTGATTAGATTTGGCCCACCTGAATAATCTCTTTTGATTAGCTCAAAAGTCAATAGGTTAGTGATCTAATCAGAGGAGGGATTCTCTCTTTGAGTTTCCTGCTGGGAACGCACGCAAGTGGAATTATATCGAAATTGTCCACCAGGGGGCAGTAATCTTAGGGCCACCTTAGAATTCTATCTTCCACATACATTGGTCCACTACGTTTTTATTTTTTTAAATATTTATTTGGCTGTGCTGGGTTTTAGTTGCAGCAGGAGGGATCTTCATATGGGATCTTTAGTTGTGACTTGTGGGATCTAGTTCCGTGGCCAGGGACTGAATCCAGGCCTCCTGAATTGAGAGCTTGGAGTCTTAGCCTCTGGAGCACCAGGGAAGTCCCTTGCTGTTAGGTTGACGGTCAAATTCACCATCCTGTGTCAGAAAATCGAGTGAGATACTAGTGAAGAAAAGAGCAAACGACCTCCTCTAGCTAAGATATGGGCTTCCCTGGTGGCTCAGTGGTAAAGAATCTGCCTGCTATGCAGGAGAGGCAGGTTCATCGCTGGGTGGGGAAGATCCCTTGGAGGAGGAAATGGCAACCTACTCTAGTATTCTTGCCTGGACAGAGGAGCCTGGTGGTCTGTAATCCATAAGGTGGCAAAGAATAGGACATGACTTAGAGACTAAACAACAGCTAAAATATGCACGCGCTACATTGTTCTGTCACTTGAGTCTTGTACCACTTACACTCCACAATGCCCGTTTCTTAATGAGCACTGGTCTTGCTGAGGATCTTTTCAATCCTTTCTAATATTTTCTACTTATTCTTTTCTGTTCCATTTTATAACTCTTTAAAAAAGTTTATCATGACTCACAAAATGAATTTCAAAAGTTGATTTCATGATCCATGGTTTGAAAAATATTGTGAAGGGACACATTTTGTTTAAATTGGCTATATGGAAACATTTTTACTTTAGAAAGAAACACAAATATATTTATAAAAAAATAATTATTTCTGAGTGAATTAATACAGACTAAATTATAGGTGCAGATGGGTCAACAAACATGTAGTCCTCAAAAGTTTATTTAAAATTCTTACAAGATAATTAGCAATACCACTTCAGTCCACAGGAGGGCAACATCTGTTTTAGTTATATTTTAGGATTAACTGTAAACATGCTCTGTTTTGCAGAGAATAGGAGTTCTGTTAAGTGAATTATTTATAGTGTACTGGTGTAAGCAAAAAGTGGTTTATGCTTGGTTATTGAGAATCAATCCTATCAATACCAAAAGAGCTGCCATTTATTTTGGGGTCGGATCCAATAGAATCAGTTGGAATTATCATTCCTCTTGGATTTCTCTTATTCCATTTTCCTTTTCTTTTTGGTCCTTTCTGTCTGTCTCTGGCCTATGTTCTTGCACAGGTGATCCATGCAAAGCCAAATTGCCATGGGCCCTGAGGAAATGGAGTCATCAAGCCCAGATGCCGACTCAGGTTCTTTGTGACGTGCCTTTCTGAGTTTCCAAGCTGAACTTGAACCTCGATTACCTGGCTTGCGACATGTGCTAATAATCAGAGGCTCTTGTGGTACCACTTGGGTGGACCGATGTTACTCTCTAACTAGTGTGAGAGCGGAGTCCTGCCTGGAGTGGGCCAGCACATGTAAAAAACATTCTTAGACTGCTAGGCCTTTTAAGGCTTAAAGGTAATGATGAATAGGGAAAGGACCGTAGTATTTTGAATCCCTTCTTGCCTTTTCCCTGGACACACTACTATCTTGTGGCGACCCACTATGACCATTTAACATTGTTGTCGGATTTGACCTCACCCTGTGGCTCCGTCACTAGGAAGTAGGCAGGAGGGCCTGAACTAGTTGGGTGTGGAATGAATTCCCTGCCTTTTGTTTCACTTAGGGCTGTATCGTCACAGGTGCTAACCCTGACCCTTCTGTCTGGGGAGGGGTTGGGTTAACCAGATCCTGTTTCCACATTTCTAAAGGGCCCAAAGGGCATCAAGAGCAGCCACCCATGTGTGGAGTTCATCTCCCTTCTTCTTACCAGTGTCACGTGAAAAGTTTTTCACTTGCTCTGCTTTCTCTTGCTTTTGAGCCTCTGCCTCTGTTGCTGCTCTGCTCTGACTCACATTCCTCAGCCCTCTCCTTGTCTCCACGTCCTGCTTCAGGAGTTACCTGAAACCACTTTTGAGAGCGGTGGCCTGTGGCTGGTGGGTCTCATAGCCCCTCATCATCTGGCATCATAGGTGCCTGTTGACTTCTTGGTCTCTGACAATAGATGGTAGACCCCCACCCCCACCAAGATGAAGGTCATGCCCTCTTACGAGACCTGTTGTGGTGCCAGGCACCGAGTAGGTGCACAACAAAACCTGTTGTACGAATGAAGTGAAAAATAACTGCTGATGCTCTGGTTGACCTTGAGTTGATAGACAAGGTACTTGACAGATAGGTTGGTGCATAGTCAAACTTGTAGGTAGACAGGACCAGCATGGTAGGAGTCCAGGGACTTAGATGTATCTGGATGGAAAAAGTGTTCATCGTGGGGTGGGATGAGATCAAGAAACTCTGGGGATAGGGAAGCTAAGCTGATGAGGGTGGACGCGTGAAGAGTCTGACGAGGTCTGAGGGTGTGGGTCACACATGCAGCTGTATACTTTGGTTCTGGAAGGGACAGGTGACAGGCCTTCAGCTTGGTGGCCTTTTTCTTTGGTTGCTGGGACCAGTAGGCAACACAGGAGGCTTACAGGCTGCCTGGGGTTGGGAGGAGGCGCCTCTCAGAAGGGCAGCACTGGAAGAGGGTCACCCTCTGAACTCTGGGCACTTGACCTGGACCCTGAGTGGCATTTGGACAGTAGGAGCCTGATATTCTGGAACAGAGTGGGAGTAGCATACTGCCTGGTGAAAAATCCCCCAAACTACAAAATTGCTGGAGCTGGGCGTTCCCGGTTTTGGATTTGCTCCAAAATGTAGGCTCCTTTTTTTATTCTTTTAAATATCTCATTATAAAACTCCAAGTCCCGCCCCCCCCCAAAAAAAAATAAAATGGGGGCTTCCCTGCTGGCTCAGTGGTAAAGAATGCACCTGCCCATGCAGGAGACACGGGTTCGATCCCCGATCTGGGATGATCCCACGTGCCACCAGGCAGCTGGGCTCGAGAACCACAACTATTGAGCCTGTGCTCTAGAGTCTGGGAGCTGCAGCTGCTGAAACTCTTGGTCGCAGCGCCCGTGCTCTGCAACAAGGGAAGCCACCATGGAGAAGCCTGCACTCCGCAACCAGAGAAAGACCCCACTTGCCACAACTAGAAGAAGCCTGCATGCAGCAACGAAGACCCAGCACACCCCAACATAATGAATAAATAAATAAAATGCTGAGGAGAAATAAAGGGGAAAAAAATCTTAAAAAAAAAAAAGCAAACACCTCTTACTGTAATTCTTCAGCATCATGCCCCTCTCTTCCCCATCTCCCAAGTCCTAGAACCTAAAAAGGCATCACCGACACTCAGACACCAGTTTCCAGGAACAGCCCAGCCATGCTGAGCTTGTTTTGTTCTCTTTCCTGGAAGTGAACTTGGCCCCTAGGGTTGATGTGGCCCAGGGTGTCTGAGTCACCCCCCTGGTAAGACTGGCATTTCAGTGCTTGAAATGGAAATGGGCAATTGTTTGAAGGAGAGCAGTTCAGGATGGGCATGTGAGGAGCATAGAATGGTGTATGTTTCCATAGTTAGGGAATTCCAGAATCAACCATTTTAAACCACAGTTTGAAGATACCTTGGGAAAAAACTCTTATTATGGCCTAGAAAGAACCATAGTTTGGAAATTAGATAGCTTCTCTGAATGTAGATCTTCTCCATTTGGTCTTGGAAAGGCAAACCCTTAGGAAAAAACAACCCTCAGAAAGTTAATAAGTGAATGCTTGATTGCTTTGCTGCTATTAGAGATATTTTTAGTTGCTGTCAACAAACTTAGTTTTGCTTAATTCAGAATAAATGTCTGGGAAGGCACATAAGGTTGTTACAGATGCACATGTAAAGATTAGGTGAATGGGTGAGTTGAACATTTGTCCTTTAAGTTTATTTATTTTTTTTCATAACTATATCCAAAAGGAGGAGATGGTTAAAATAACTAGAAAGTAAGACAGATGTATGATATGGGGCTTCCCAGGTGGCGCTAGTGGTAAAGAACCTGCCTGCCAATACAAGAGACATAATAGATGTGGGTTTGACTCCTGGGTCTGAAGATCCCCTGGAGGAGGGCATGGCACCGACTCCAGTATCCTTGCCTGCAGAATCCCACTGACAGAGGAGCCTGGCAGTCCATAGGGTCGCCAAGAGTCGGACATGACTAAAGCAACTTAGCAACACGCATGTCTGATATAGTAAAAAGATTCAAGGATAAAAACACTCACTGAGGTAATTTTTATGATAATAAAAATAAGAAATAATCTAGATGAGCATCAGTAGGAACGTGGATTAAAAAAACCCTGGGACATAGTGGAGAACTATGGTAGCTAAACTGAATGGGCTGCAGTCTATGAAATAACATGGAAAAATCTTGGAAATGTATCTTTTCAACTATACTGAAATCCAATCAGCATAGAATGGAAACATAGTTTTGAATGAGGAAAGTAAGTGGCAAAGGATTTATGCAAAATGATAAAATTTTAATTTGAAACAAAGTGATACACTGTATCATGACTATATGTTTATAACAAAACTTGCAAATACTTACAAGGAAGGATAAATCCCACATTCAGGACACTGATTGTCCTGGGGCTAGGAGGGGAAGGAGATGGGGGATTGGGATTGTAGTTAAAACTATAAATGTCATACTTTTAAAAATAAATTTCTGAAGCCAAAATGATGAAATGTTAAAGTGTATTAAACTGGGGGGGATAGATACACAGATGTCTATTTTATTATATCTTGTATTATATTTTGTTCTTTTTGGTGGTTTGGAGCTACAATCATAAAATTGAGATGCATGCAAAAAGTAAGCCTTGGATAAGGAATATTGTTTTTTATTTCTTTATTTTTGGTTGTGCTGGGTCTTCGCTGCTGAGCACGGGCTCTCTCTAGTTGCGGTGAGCAAAGGCTACTCTGTCATTGCGGTGCCTGGGCGGTGCATTGCGGTGGCTTCTCTTGTTTCTCCCGGGCTCTAGAACACAAGCTCAGTCGTTGCAGCGCACGACTTTAGTGGCTCCTCGACAGGTGGGATTTTTCCCAACCAGGGATCGAGCTCGTGTACCCTGCACTGGCAGGTAGATTCTTAGCCACTGGATCACCAAGGAAGTCTCAGAATTATTGTTAACAGACTCGGTTTATCTGTTCCCAGCCTCTTCAGATAGAAACCCCATTTCGTTCCATGGTGCCCAGCTGATGCTGTGCCTCTGAAATCACTGGGGGAAAGGAGAGGCTTCCAGAGGGTGTGGAAATGCAAACTGAAGCAAGTCTTCAGCAGCCAGGAGGTTTTTATTTTCTCCCAAATGGGGACTCTTTGAACGGAAGGACAGTCTTTGATCTTCCTATATCCATCTAGTATATCCAGCCAAGTGCTAGGAACACAAAGGCAGCTAAAAATATCAATAACAAAGCTTCTGGTTGTGCTTCTGAGCATTCAGGGCAGGTTCACATGGATTCCCTCCTGTCGCCTCACTGGGGTCCTGGGAACCTGATTCAGATCACATTACCAGCGCTTCTCTGTCTAATCATGACGGGCTTGTCCTGTTCAATATGGAATCAGGAGGGCTTTGTTCTAAAAGAGATGACCTGGGACATCCTGCTGAGATAAGTTAGTCTGGATTGCGTTTGGCTCATCTTGTTACAGGACTGATAAATGTCCAGAACAATGACCGTGTGTTTCCTGTTGGATTTTATTGAAAGGATCTTGCATCCAATTCTTCTGGCTGTGACAGAGCCTTAGCATCTTGTCTCAGTGCCTGGCTTACAATTTCTGAGGGTTTTCATGGTTTCTGTCTATAAACCAGCACTTTGAAAATTCCCTGCACGAAAGATATAGTAAGAGTTGTTGTTCAGTTGTTCAGTCGTGTCCGACTCTTTGAGACCCTATGGACTGCAGCACACCAGGCTTCCCTGTCTTTCACTGTCTCCCTGAGTTTGCTCAAACTCATGTCCATTGAGTCAGTGATGCCATCCAACCATCTCATCCTCTGTCGTCCCCTTCTCATTTGAGTAAGAGTTACATCAAGTTGTTTCAGGAAAATGACATGTCCGTGCTTATTGGGCCCAAGTTTGTCACTCTCTAGGCAAGAGAAGACAGGGTAACATGCTTAGGACAGTCCATTGGATCTGATTTTTATATCACAGGTTAGCCATGAAAGCAGATGGCCAGAGAGGACCAGAACACTGTGTGTGTGTTACTCTGCAGAAATCTTTCTGCCATTAACATCCTAATTTCTGATAATGTTCTTTTGATTCACAGCAGATGGTTTGATTGTTTCCAAAGGATTAAGAAAAAACCCTGAATGAAAGTCTGATAGCTCCTTTAGGCTGGTGAGTGCAGTCAAGTGGGTGTGGGTTCCACTCTAGGCCCAGCTGCCTCACCAAGAAAAATGATTTTAAAGAATGCAGAGAAAGTAAAGACATCAGACAATTTCTTGAGGGATGGTAGGTAGCAAATTATGATGTAGGGAATGATCTCTGTGAGGGCTAAGGAGGCAGAAGTGAAGTGTGGAATCCCAGAGCCCTTTTTAAAAAATTTATTTTATATCTTTATTCACAAGAAATTTTGGTCAATAATTTGTTTATTTAATAATTTTATTTTTTAATTCATTTAAAAATTTTTGGCTGTGCTGTGTCTTTGTTGCTGTGGAGGCTTTTCTCTAGTTGCAGCAAGGAGGGGGGCTTCTCCTTTTGCAGAGCAGAGTCTTTAGAGCACAGGCTCAGTAGTTGTGATGTGAGGACTTAGTTACTCTGAGGCATGTGGGATCTTCCCGACCAGGGTTCGAACCCATGTCTCCCACATTGGCAGGTGGATTTTTTACCTCTAGGCCACCAGGGAAGCCCTTCTTCTAGTGGGCACACCACTGCATGGTGTCTACTTGAAGGGGTGCAGTCAGGTAGCAGGTTGGGTCATGATGGGAAGGAAGAAGAGATGTGATTTGGAGGAGGAAGATGGGAAAACTCTGGCATTGCTTATGGCTTCAGACGTGATATGTCAGCTAGACTTGACTTCTGATTTTGGTGGAAAAGCAAGAGAAAGACACAGATTTGAGTTCTTACTGTGTTCTGGGCACTTCACTGAACACTTGAAAATAAATTTTAATCCATGTGTCAAACATAATTATATATTTTTTAGGTTAATCTTTTCAGAAGAGAAAACTAAGCTTAGAGAAATTTACTTCTCCGAGGTCATGTAGTAAATGGGAGAGGTGGAATTTAAGTCCAGGTTTGTACTTGACTTCAAAGCCATGTTTATTCTATTTATTACTCACTATTTGGACCATGGAGTGGATCGTAATGCAAATGAAGGCAGCTGTGTGCACAAACACAACACACACATTCACTCACTCATACGCTTACATTGTGTTCACAGAGGTGACAGCTCAGTGCGTGTCCCCCAGTAACACAGGCTGATCAGCTCAAAGGATGGAAAGAAAACATTAGAACTTTCACTTACATTTTCATCTCGGGTTTTTAAAATGACTACTTTCTGTGTATGTTATAAATACTGTATTATGTACATTATTTTTACACATATATGTATGTGTGTATGTATGCCTGTGTCTGTTTATATATACGCATATGATGTGTGATCAGAAATGTTTGACGAGTGATGATATAGACCAGGGTTGGAAATTACAGCTCGTGGACCAAATCCAACCCATTACCTGATTTCGTAAATAAAGTTTTAATGGATCACAGTCATGTTCATTTGTTTACATATTGTCTGTAGCTGCGTCAAGTAGTTGCGAAACAGACCACACAGCCTGCAAAGCCTAAAATGTTTCCCAGGTGGCCTTTTACAGAAAATGCTTGCCACCCCCAGATTTGTGCAGTCGAAGTAGACAGTATAACGGTTGAAGCAAAAGCTTTGCCCAAAATCATAAATTGACTTTCCATCACTGTTCTTCCTAGAAGTTTAGCGGAGCGTAATGGGTGTGTGTGGAGAAGGAAATGGCAACCCACTCCAATGTTCTTGCCTGGAGAATCCCAGGGATGGGGAAACCTGGTGGGCTGCTGTCTATGGGGTCGCACAGAGTCAGACACGACTGAAGCAACTTAGCAGCAGCAGCAGCAGCAGCAGCAATGGGTGTGTGTGTGCTCAGTCCTGTCTGACTCTTTGTGACCCCATGCGCTGTAGCCCACCAGGCTCTTCTGTCCATGGAATTCTCCCAGCAAGAATACTGGAGTGGGTTGCCATGTCCTCCTCCAGGGAATTTTCCCAATCCAGGGATCGAACCCGCGTCTCTTACATCTCCTGCATTGGCAGGCGGGTTCTTTTCCTCTAGCGCCATCTGGAAGCACAGGAGAGCCTAACAGAAGTGGCTAAAACCTAGTGCCTCATCTCAACAATCAGAAGTCAATGTTTTAATTAGTACTTGATATCTCATTACCTAAAATCCTAGCATCTTATAAACCTATTCTGTGCAAAGCAGGTTGTGATGAGCAGGCAACAGTGTTAGCACAGAAAAAGTAAAGGGAAATGTACAACAAGGAGCAACAAAGGATACTTTCTATGAAAGCCAGGATTAATCTACCTGCCTGCAACCTTGGCTCCCCAGCACACCTCCACTTATCTTCCTCAGCTGCAGGAGCTACAGAATTATAGCTGGAAGCTCAGTCTTGCTTGGTACTTGGTCAGTGTACAGACCAGCTTGGCCTCAGCTCCACGAGCAGGTTGTTTCTGGAGTAATTCTAGGGTTTGTTCTGCCTGGGGCTCAGTTTTCCTGTTTATGGTCTCACTGGGATGAGCTACTGAGTTAGGGTTGCAACCCAGCCACAAGCTCCTGAGTTAGGGTTGCAACTACATTTTAACCTCTACCTGCCCTTATACCTACAAAAATGGTTTTCTTCCCTCCTCACTCAAAACTTTTCAGGATCCTGATGTCTCCACAAGGGGATCTGAATCAATGCCGTGTGCACATGCTAAGTTGCTTCAGTCATGTCCAGCTCTTTGTGATCCCATGGACTGAAGCCTGCCAGGCTCCTCTGTCCATGGGATTTTCCAGGCAAGAATACTGGAGTGGGTTGCTATGCCCTCCTCCAGGGGATCTTCCCGATCCAGGGATTGAACCCATATCTCTTATGTCTCCTGCATTGGCAGGAGGGTTCTTCACCACTAATACCACCTGCGAAGCCCTGAACCTATGCTTTATTTATTAATAAGTCACAGGCTCAGACCTCTTCTCAGGTAAAGAGCCTGGATCACAACCACATCTCTGCTTGAACTCAGACACCATGCTTTGGGCTGCTGGCTGTTCTTAGCCTCAGAGCTAGGTTAGCCTCTCTGGCACATTCCATGCAGATCCATGCTTGTTGCCCTCCTCTTACAGCCCATTTGGAGGCCCGAGCATGCTTTGCAAGTAAGAACATAAGGGTTTTTTCTGCAGTCTTCCTGAGCAGTAAAATTCGAGCTTCAAATATTTGAAATAAACGGGGCAACAGAACAAAGTCAGTTAGGAGATAAATAAGTCACAACTGAGATGTTTCTCAAGTGATTAAGCATCTCGCCTGTAAGCCTAGTTCTTCATGTTGAATTCCTAACAGCTTTTTCAACCCTTTTCAGGTCAGAAGAGTTGGCGCGAGGTCTGAACCCTCTAACTTGACTGTGATCAGAGATGAATAATTCCCTCTAGCCATGACTCCTATCCTCAGTGGAGATTGTGGTTGCAATACCACTCCAGGCCTCAGAGGCTCTCATCAGGGTCCCCAGTCTCTGAACTGGAAAATGTCCACTTAACCCTGCTGAGTCAGTTAAGCAAAACTTAGTATTGATACCGAATTGCTACATGATATTACATGGCAGTCGGTTGACCCAGCTGCCACTCACTGCTGTTGTTCAGTCACCAAATCGTGTTTGACTCTTAGCAACCCTATGGACTGCAGCACACCAGCCATTCACTACCTAGTTGTTATGGATGCTCACAGATTGTTACCTTGCTTTTGTTTGGGTAGCCTTAAGATAAAACTAATGATCCTTTGGGATCTGGTCCTTTACTCTCCTCCCTCTAGGCAGACAGATTCTTCAGCATATAAATCAGATTAGATTTCATCTCTGATTCAAATTTCTCATGGTTTCCCAGAGAAATAAGTAAGACTCACAAAGCCCTGTGAATCTTCACCCTCCTCATGCTTTAGCCACGTGCAGCTTCTCTGCTCATTTCAACCTTAGAGCCTTTGTGGTGGCTGGTTTCCCTGCCAGGAATGCTCTTCCCCAAGATCTTTGTGTGATCACCTCAATTTTATCACCTTGTCTTAGCATGAATGTGACCTCCTCAGAGAAGTCTTCCCTGACCACCCTAACAAGATAGATACTCTTCTTCACTCTTACTTTCTTCCCCAGTTACCCTATTTTACTATCTTCATAGCACTTATCACTGTACGGATTTATGTTGTTTATATTTATTGTTTATGTCATTTTCTTTGCTTGCTTTTTTTTTAAATCATCCATCCATTTATTCATTTATGTCCACATTCAACAAGAATAAATTCCATGTAGGCAGAACATCCTTTGTCCAGTTGCCTACCTTATATTCAGAGAATAGTAGTCTGTTCTTAGTAAATATTTTTGGGCAAAGGATTAAAGGGACAAATGAAGCAATGGGGTAGCTTTCTCTGCTTCTTGCATCATTTATCTTCTTCCAGTGTTTCATTTTCATGAAATTCTCATGTGCATCCTCTCAACCAGGCCCCATATTTCACAAATACCTTCTAGAAACCCCTAAACTGACTTTGAAGTCAAGATTTTCCTCATCCCTGTAGACAAACAGGAAACGCAACTGAACATCTCTATTTCTAAAGTGCTAAACAGTAGCTCCTTCGACTTCCACCCCGTTAAGCCTACCCACAGTTATTAACAAGAAGGCCCCCAAACCCCTATGCTAAATGCTCACATATTCTCATAAATCTATCAAATTAAATAATGGAAGTTGAGCAGGCTGTGGGAAGTTTAACATATTGCTCCAATTAAGATTACATGTGCATTTCAGAGACATTATGTCTTATTGATTTTGAGAAATGTGCTATCTTAAAAGAGCCCAGATACAAAATGGAAGCCAATAGCAATTCCTCAAACGTCTTTAAACCATACATTTTTAATCAATTTCATGCAGGTGTATCAGCAAGAATTTGATCAGAGAAGCAGAAGTGATAAAAAAAGATTTATTATAGGGATTTGACTTTGTGTAATTATGGGACTTGTTAAGTCATTATGTAAATCCGCTGCCTTCATGGCTGGTACTGGGTCTAGGTCAGCTGGGAGAAGCCGGAGGGAAGAAGGGCATGAAGTGTGGAAGATGAAGGACAAAGTGAAACCTAGTGAAGGTTAGTGGGTACTTGTGTTGGTCTCTCGCTGGAACTCATGGTGGTCTTCTTTGATTGTTTCCATGCTTTCTACTTTGATGGAGTGGGTGACTGCAAAAGAACTGATGCTCTTTGCTCTTTACCGTGTGGGAGCTGAAGGATAAGATCTGAGAGGAGCTGAAAGAACTGAGGCCTGGATGTTGCCCCACACCGCCAAGGTGAGCCAGCATATCTGTGACAATGTGCATGATGGGAGGCATAAGAGCGCTTGACTCGCGACCCGTCTTCCCAGCATAAACATGGCTGCCGCTTCCCTTTCCCATTCTAAATCTTGAATGCATTTTTCTTTCAGCCAATTCCAGCTCGAATCATTCAAGGAAAAATGTTCCTGTCTTAGCTGCTCTCACACAACCCCAAGTCACCGTAGAAAGTAGCAGATCTTATAAATCCCTACCAACCACACAGTCATAAATGTCTACTTCTTTGAAGCTCATTGATTTCGTATCATTCTGGGTACTCATTTACACTTTACTTCCAAGCAGTGCCTCACTTTTAGGAAGTCACTGAAATATTGCACTGGCTAATTAAGGGCATTTTGATGATATCTCTAACTGGCTTTTATGCCATTATGTCCTGATGCTGTGATCTACCTTTTTATTTTTCTTTTGAAGATTTGTTTATGTTTGGCTGCTCTGGGTCTTCTTTGCTGCCTGCGGGCCTTCTCTAGTTGCAGTGAGCATAGGCTACTATTCCTTGAGGTGTGCTGGCTTCTCATTGCTGTGGCTCCCAGGCTCTAGAGCACAGGCTCAGTATCTGGGGTGCAGCGGCTTAGTTACCCTGGGATCCTCCCAGACTAGGGATTGAACCCACGTCCCTTACATCGGCAGGCGGACGCTTAACCAACAGACCAGCAGGGAAGTCTAGTCTTCTTATTTTTTAATTTAAAAGAACTGAATATAGAAAACTCAACCAATCAAAATGATCTTTGATCAATGTGCATACCTATATTCTAGGTCTAAATCTAGGAAGTTTTATAATATTTATTTTTTCAGATATAAATATTGAACTCTTTGTGGATGAAATGACATGATGTGTGTGATTTGCTTCAAAGTAATAAGGGAAAGAAGGAAGTGCCAGGGAAGGAAGGGAGTAAATAAGAAATACAATAGAAAATAAAATAATAGTTGCTGAGGTTCATAATTGTTGAATGTGGGTAATGGGTTCATTACACCATTCCCTCTACTTATGTATATGTTTGAAATCTCCATAAGTGTTTATAGAAACAGGTGCTTGCCAAAGAGTTTTGGTTATTGCATTTTGTTTTTTCTCATTTTACTATTGACTAAGAAAAATGAGGTGCCTTCATTATAAGATCCCCAGGGAGACAGAGCCCTCTGCCCATATGATAATTTATACCTGCTGGTCCTCATAAATTATTCTCCCCAGCCCCAACCTTCTGGTTGCAGTTCCAGACCTGGGAACATTTGTTCACTCACACAGCAAGACATTATTCAATATGCAAAATGTAATACAATCCCCTGTATTGCTTCACCCTTGACCTCCCTCAGCCCCTCTTCTGGCAGAGCCTTTCTGGTCCAGTTTCAGAGAGAATAAATCTCCTGCCTCATGTCTGTGTTGGTCACCCAGCTGTGAAAGCCAGGAATTGGACTTGGAAGTCTGTTTCTTACAAAGATTTGAATGAATTCTGTTGTATCAGCCCCCTCTCACATCCTTTTGAGAACTGACTTCAGTTTTTGGCTCCATTAAATCAATTATAATTAGTCCTTGGAATTTCCAACTTCCAAAATGATACTGACATATATTGTTTCCTATTATCCCATCTATAATGCTTTTTGTTTTTATTAATTAGTATCATTTTTATCCTTCATTCCAAATTTTAGGGCTGAGAGGGAGCTAGAGATAAGCACATTTGTTTAATCCAATCCCTTTAGCTGAAAATCCCTGCTTGAGCCTGTCAGCCCAGATCATTGCCTCCCTTTATTTTCACAGGACTCATCTCTGGTGTCTTGTGTGGATCTATTCTTCTTCCTCATATGTTAACTGGTTGAATATTTTGAACCATGCCTGCCTGGACTTGCAGTATCTGCCAGGCTCACCTGCTGAACCAGATTCCTACTTTTAGAATCTTTTGATCAGTACGGTCTCTCCAGACACGAGTAATGCTTCCTTGGAGAATTAGTATCTAGCTTAACCAAATCACTCAGAGTGATCATTACCATCAGAAGTATCAAGACATACTGTGGAAGAGACACTGATGTGTACTTTACAAGCAGAAACCAGGAGAATTCTACCTTCTGGAAGCTTACAGCTTCAAATCCTGCTTGGAAACAGCAGCTCTGTGAGTTCAGCTGTGTCCATTAATAGGTTCAGTGAAAGGGGTTGTCTTTCTCTTATAGGGATCAAATGTTCCTTCTGGTCATTTTATTTTTAGTATGTGAGACATCTTTGGTGTTAGTGGCAAGCTTCCAGAGGTGATGATAATAGCTCCCCTCTGTCCACCTTGTAGAGCTGGTGGAGAGGGAAACCAGCAAAAGAAGAAGCCAGGGCGTTGGAAGAGATCCTGGGAAGTTTTGCCTGTGGAATGAGGGGTCGGGGGAGGTCCTCTTCCTATCCCCCACCACAATCTCAATTTTGTTGAGATCCAGAAGGAATTATGATCCTGAGCCAATTTGTTAAGCTGCATTTGGAATGTGTACTTGATTTAGACAGTGCTCTCTACTAACACTAAAAGAGTGGTTTTGACACAGCATGCGTGTGTGCTAAGTCCCTTCAGTGGTATATGACCTTTTGTGACCCTATGGACTATAACACCCCATGCTCCTCTGTCCATGGGATTCTTCAGGCAAGAATATGGCAGTGGATTGCCGTTTCCTTCTCCAGGGGATCATCCCAATCCAGGAATCGAACCTGCATCTCTTATGTCTCCTGCATTGCCAGGAGCATTCTTTACCTCTAGCATCACCTTTGACACAATAATTAGAGTTAATACTTAAAGGAAGATAGTCCCCTATTCTGCAAGCCCTGGTTTTTGCTTCTTCATTAATACTTCTTGTTGCAAGCTCAGACAGAGCCTTCTGATAATAACACATGTTTTTCCTCCACTTTCTTTTGCCTCTGCCTCCTCTGCTTCTTCTCTTCAATTATTATTATTTAACATTCATTCCCTGGTAGCTCAACTGGTAAAGAATCTGCCTGTATTGCAAGAGACCCCAGTTCTATCCCTGGTTGGGAGGATCCCCTGAAGAAGGGATAGGCTATCCACTCTAGTATTCTTGCCTGGGAAATCCTGTGGACAGAGGAGCCTGGTGGGCTACAGTCCATGGGGTTGCAAAGAGTTGAACCCAACTGAGCAACTAAGCCCAAGCACATCACAGCATTCATTGAGTTCTTGATATTGGAGATTAGAAAGAGTAGTAAGACATATCTCTTGTCCTCAAGGAGCTTACCATCAATACAAGAACACTGAACTTTGGGACTGGTACTCAGTTAAGAAGAGCATGTGCATGATCAATCGCTCAGTCGTGTCTGACTCTTTTTGTGACTCCATGGACTGTACCTGGCCAGGCTCCTCTGTCCATGGGCTTTTCCAGGCAAGAAGAATGGAACGGTCTGCCATTTCCTTCTCCAGGGGATCTTCCCGACCCAGGAATCAAACCGATGTCTCCTGCATTGACAGGTGGATTCTTTACCATTGAGTCACCTGGAAAGCCCTCAGTTAAGAAGAGGAGATAAAATTCCAAAAAGAACCAGATTTTCATTTTCCATTTTCTTTGTTTTTATCCTGGTGCTCTGTGACAATCTAGAGGGTTGGATGGGGTAGGATTGGGAGGGAGATTCAGGAGGGAGGGGACATACATATGCCTATGGATGGTTCATGTTAATGTATGGCTGAAGCAACACAATATTGTGAAGCAATTATCCTCCAATTACAAACAAGTACATTTAAAAACCTTCATTCTCAGTCTCTGCTTCACTCTGTGTCTGTGCAGATGCATGTGACCATCATGTGCAAGCCTCCCAATCTTGCACGGTTAACGCATATGTGACCCACATTTGCCCAACTCCCTTGTTTTTTCACAGAAGGATGTGTCATCTTCGGTTTGGATTAGTTAGTTCTTAATGAGGAAGTCTGCCTCAAACTCACCCATCCTTTTTGTGGGAGAGGTGTCACCCTTCCCTTCTCCTGAAATAAAACTGGTTGCAAACAAACTTCTCATCTGTTTCATATTTCTGTGTGCACGACTCATGAGGTTAGAATTGGTTTCTTCCATTATCTTAATTGAATCCATCTTCTACATGTAAACATTTTAAAAGGAAATGTGAATTGTGCAAGGGTAGACTAGGACCCTTAGTTTGAGGCCTCTTTTTGTTATTAATTGGCTGCATTTCCCATGCTGTTCAGGCATGTTTTTTGCCTCAGTTTCCCAATCCTGGGAATTCCCTTTAGAGTAATGGCTGTTTATTTCATGAATGTTGCAGATAAGAAAAAGATTGCATGAACAGGCATGAAACATACTTTCTGTTTAAACCACTTTTGAGACTGGAACATCACAAAATATGGCTTCCCATTGCCCCAGCACAAAGCAAAGATGTATAATGTTTTATATTTCCTCTGTGTAGTTCAAAGTTTGTTTTGAATTTATTAATCAGTTGCAAGCCTCCTTTCTTGTTTTGGGGAAAGCTATATTGTTCTGATGAGATAAAATAAGCTTAAATGTGTCCAACTTGTGAAGATAAATTTTTCTATGCCTTATAATTCCCTGTCTTCATTTTCTTCACATTATGCCTTTTCTTCTATATCCATATGTTATTTTTGCCTGGTTAAAGTGAAAGTAACTTTAAAAAGTCTAACAGTGAGATTAAATTTTCTTCTTGTTCAAATAGACTTTTTAAAAAAGATCTAGGTCCATAAGGTTGTAGGGGATAAAATTAAGATATTTTGAAATATCTTAATGATTTTTCTTTTAAATTAAGATAGTTTGCATCTATGTACAGCACATCTGAAGTTGTTTCTGCTCTTATTCCACCTTAATAGGAAAATCTGTTTCCATAAAATAAACAGTAGTTCCATTGCCATGGATTCTTTATCTTATGAGACTAAGGCTTACTATGATGCCTTGAGAATATTATTCAGTTTACCAAAATCTGGTTTGTACATACATTTTCAAAAATTGCATGAAATCATGCATGTCATTCTCCACAAAGTAGACAGTCATCTTTTAAAACATTATTTAAATAATGCCTCATCTCTCCTTAAGGTCCAATGTAGATTTTCTATTGTATTTAGAACAGAACCCAAACTCCTTCCTGTGGCCTTTGAGGCCCAATGTCACTTGACCCAGGCCTCTTCTGCACATTTTTTTCCTCCATTTCCTTCCACTTACTATATTCCCCAATACTAACTCATTGATTAGTTTATTCACCTGACAAGTATTTTTTGAGGGCCTAATATGTATTAGGCCGACTCTTTGCGAGCCCATGGACTGTAGCCTACCAGGCTCCTCTGTCCATGGGATTTTCCAGGCAATAGTACTGGAGTGGATTGCCATTTCCTTCTCCAGGGGATCTTCCCGACTCAGGGATCAAACCTGGGTCTCCCGCATTGTAGACAGACGCTTTACCGTCTGTCTACGATGTAATATGTATTAGGTACTGTTATATGTGGGGCTTCCTGGTGGCTCAGGGGTAAAGAATCTGCCTGCAGTGCAGGAGATGCAAGAGACATGGGTCCAATCCCTAGGTCGGAAAGATCCCCTGGAGGAGGAAATGGCAACCCACTCCAGTGTTCTTGCCAGAACAATCCCGTGGGCTTGGTGGGCTATATAACCCATGGTGTTGCAAAGAGTCAGTCATGACTGAGCATGCATGCACACTGTTCTCTACACTATAAATACCACTTAGAACAAATGCAGCAAAGTCTTTCCTCATATGGAATTAGTAACTTGGGTGACAAATAATAAACACAATAATATGTTATGTGTTAGGACATCCAGTGAAACCAAATACAGTGTACTGCAGCTGTTGCTGCTGCTGCTGCTAAGTCGCTTCAGTCGTGTCCGACTCTGTGAGACCCCATAGACAGCAGCCCACCAGGTTCCCCCGTCCCTGGGATTCTCCAGGCAAGAATACTGGAGTGGGGTGCCATTGTCTTTTCTGAAATACAGTGTACACTTCAGGGCAAAGATGGAGGAAGATCTCTGGTTGGGTAGTAAGGGAGTCCTCTTTAAGACGATAACATTTTAAAAGAAGTGAATGGAATGAGAGGATGGATGAATGAGGAGGTTTGGAGAAAGAGCATTCTAGGTAGAGGAAACAGTGAATGCAAAGGCTTGAGCTAGAAGTAAGTTTGTGTGTTTGATGCACCAAGAGAAGGGGGTGGAAAAGAATGAGTGAGGGAAGAACGGACTACACGATCATAGAGACTGGCAGGACCAGGTCATGTAAGAACTTGTAGATGAAAAGCTGGATTTTATTCTGAGTGTGTTGTGTTTATTTCAAAGTGTAAGAGAAGAAGCTAGGGTTGGGGTTGGAGGGGGGTTACTGCATTTGTATAGGTGAGTGTGCATGCAGGCTAAGTCACTCCAGTCGTATCTGACTCTTTGTGACTCTATGGAGTGTAGACTGCCAGGCTCGTCTGTCCATGGGATTCTCCAGGCAAGAATACTGGGGTGGGTTGCCATGCCCTTCTCCAGGGGATCTTTCTGATCCAGGGATCAAACCTGCATCTCTTACATCTCCTCTGTTGGCAGGTGGGTTCATTACGCCTAGTGCCACCTGGGAAGTGTATAGGTGAGAGATGATGGAATCTGGGATTAGGAATGGAGAAGGCAATGGCACCCCACTCCAGTACTCTTGCCTGGAAAATCCCATGGACGGAGGAGCCTGGTAGGCTGCAGTCCATGGGGTTGCTAAGAGTTGGACACGACTGAGCGACTTCATTTTCACTTTTCACTTTCATGCATTGGAGAAGGAAATGGCAACTCACTCCAGTGTTCTTGCCTGGAGAATCCCAGGGATGGGGGAGCCTGGTGGGCTGTTGTCTCTGGGGTCACACAGAGTCGGACACGACTGAAGTGACTTAGCAGCAGCAGCAGGGATTAGGAAAATGGCAATAGATTGTGAAGAAAGTCTGGATTCTAGAATTTTTACCATGACATTTATTATTTTATTTTATAAATTTTTTCATTGAGATTAAATAAATTGCAAGATTTAAAAATGTACAATGTGCTAATTTTATATTTGTATACACTGTGAAAATATTCCCCTCAAAAAGTTAATTACCATTGATGCATTCATCAATTCACATATTTACTGGATTTTTTTTTGTTTCGGGTGAGAACATTTAAATTCTCCTCTCTTAGCAGTTTCAGAGTTTTTTTTTTAAGATTACATCAAAGGTATTACTGTTGGATTCGATATACTATGTAAGAGGTCAATGAATTTAAGGATGACTCCTGCAGTTTTAGCCGAAGCAACTGGATTAGTGAAGGCTCCATTTACTAAAAGTGGAAAGATTGAGAGAGGATCATGATTTTAGGGGAAATAAAGGGTTTTTTTTTTTTTTTTTTTTTTTTGGATACACAGAATCTGAGCTGCCTGTTAGAAATTCATTGGAAGATGTCTAGGCAATTCAAAATGTAAATCTGAAGCTTATGGCGGAGTTTGTGTCTGGGATATCCAGATGGTATTTGCAACTGAAACAGCAGCTAAAATAAATTAGGGAGTTGATGTGGCTAAAAAAGGGGGAAGAAGAGGAGAAACTGCCTGCACCAGAGGTTGTGGAGGGCCATTAGTTGAGGCAGAAGGAAAACTGGACTGTGTAATTTTCTGGAAACTAAGTTGCTAAAGACTTTCAAGTGGAGGAAATAATCAACAGTGTCAAAGCCTATCAGCCAGGTCATGTGAGGTGAGGACTGTCTGGACAACTGGATTTGGCAGGAGAGAACCACTGGTCACCTTGACAAGAGTCACTGATGTGCAGCAGTAGGGTGGAATTTAGCAAATTGATATTATTCAGCAATTTAGCAGCTGGCTTGGGCTTCTCTGATAGCTCAGTTGGTAAAGAATCCACTTGCAATGCAGGAGACCTCAGTTCAATTCCTGGGTCATGAAGATCCACTGGAGAAGGGATAGGCTACCCACTCCAGTATTCTTGGGCTTCCTTTGTGGCTCAGCTGGTTAAGAATCTGCCTGTAATGCAGGAGACCTGGGTTCGATCCCTAGGTTGGGAAGATCCCCTGGAGAAGGGAAAGGCTACCCACTCCAGTATTCTGGCCTGGAGAATTCCATGGACTGTATCGAAGAGTTGGACATGACAGAGTGACTTTCACTTTAAGAAATACGTTGAATTCAAAAATAAAGCAATATTATTTTTGTTTAGTAATGCATTAATGTTAAGACTAAAATAGCTGAAGTTGCCAGAGTTCAAGGTCTTTGTGAAGTTACTTGAAACTTCGAGTTCATAAAATAAATGAGTACAGGAGGTGAGTTCTTCAGTTATAGGTACTCAGACTCACAGGCAGTGTGGGATGAAGTGATTGTGCATAATTTCCAGGGCCAAATAGTCTGAGTTCAAATCCTTGATTTCCGTCTGTCCAAATTTCACTCAGTCAAACTCTTGAGTTTTTATTTCTTTGCACAAAGTAGGAATAATATTGGCAATGTCAAGAAATTGCTTCTAGAATTTACTGGAATAACATATGTAAAGGGACTAGGAGCACAGTCCCTTACCTTCCCTCTCTAAGAAGTTTTAGAAAAGTCACACAAACACCACCTGTGCCGCCGCGTGCTGAAGCTTATGCCAAAAGAGGGGCTTCTGTCTCCTTGGATTTCTCTTATTCTGGAGAAATAAAAATAGTTCAATTAAAAATGTCAGCTTCATCCAAGTATGGATAAAGTTAGTAGTCCCCATGCTTAGAACACTTTCCCTGGGAGAAGTGATCCTGTTGTTTTCTTTTTAAAGAGAAGCAATGTCTGGATAAACAAGAAGATCCTACTGTGTAGCACAGAGAAATATATTCCATATCCTGTGATCAACCATAATGGAAAAGAATATATATGTATAACTCTGAACCACTTTGCTGTACAGCAGAAACAACATTGTAAATCAACTAGACTCCAATAAAAAAGAGAAGCAATTTCTGTGCCCTGCCCCCAACCTCAATGCTTCTCTCTCTCCCTCTCACCTTGCTCTGTCTCTCATCTCTCTCAACATTCTCTTAATTTTTCTGTACATTTTTCTGTACATTTTCTGTACATTCTGTACATTCTACTTTCTTCTGTCTACTTCCCTTGGTTTCTGATTTTACAGATGATGTGAAGATGCTGGGAAAGATGGAGGGCAGGAGGAGAGTGGGGGAGACAAAGGATGAAATGGTTAGATGGCATCATCGACTCAGGGGACATCAGTTTGAGCAAACTCCAGGAGGTAGTGAAGGACAGAGGAGCCTGGTGTGCTGCAGTCCATGGGGTCACAAAGAGTCAGACAGGACTTAGTGACTGAACAACAAATGTGTGTTGGGGGG